>NC_068990.1:29293643-29295754 GCF_001194135.2 Octopus bimaculoides | reverse complement strand
TGTGTGTGTGTGTGTGTGTGTGTGTGTGTGTGTGTGTGTGTGTGTGTGTGTGTGTGTGTGTGTATGTCTGTATGTATGTATGTATGCTTGCATATATGTATGCATGTACGTATGTATGTATTTATGTATGTATATAGTTGGAAAACAAAAAAACGAAAAAACAAAAGACGAAGACAGGTGTGTAAGCAACAAACCGACGTATTAGTTTAACGCTTGGGAAGTGAGAAAGTCTTTTAAGTTTCGAGCCTACTCTCTTCAACAGAAAGGAACGCAGAAATAAGCAGAGAGAGAAAATATTTAAAAAATATATATATATATGTATATATATATATAAATATCAACCCCTCTAAGATGATAAAATACCAGTTATATACTGGAAGATGATGGTACCAGACTATCCTCTACTCACAATGGTTAATCTTGTGCCTAAATCAGAAAAAGCTGTTGCTGTTACCAATTTTATTATGGAGTGGAAAATCAAATTGGGAAAGATCAATACAGTTTTTTCAGGAAAGAAAACACTATATCGAAACCAATATAATTATTTATAGAAAATAAGGAGGCGAGTTGCAGGATCGATACCGCGCCGGACTGTATGCTTAGCGGCATTTTGTTTACCTTTACGTTTTGAGTTAAAGTTCCGCCGAGGTCGACGTGCTCGATTCACTCCGCCTACAAATTTCTGGCCTTGTGCCAAAATTTGAAACCAATATAATTATCATAGAAAATATTTATAATGCAGAATAATATGAAAGAAGAACTTGAAGAAAGAGATAAGAAAGAAATTAAGGAAAAACGAATAAAAACAATTAAGAAACTGGAAATATTAATGAGAAAAGAAACCGAGGAACATTTGAGAAAAATATCAAAGGAAGTATTTATGAAGGAAATAAAGACGACGATTCGATTGAAAGAAAAACAAGGCAGAAACTCACAAGCATGTCATTATAATAATACAAAAATGAATAAGAAACTGTTTTAAAGACATTAACGGACATGAACAAAGAAGAAAAGAATGAAACGAAATAAGCGTTACAAAAACTCGATAAATATAAAAATTTAATGAAAATTCGAAAGCTAAGAAAACTAGGGAAATAGAATCAAAATAAGAAATAAATTATGTGAAGATTTTAAAGACATTGATTTCGTTTGAAAAGAGACAAGGTTAATTTTTTTACTAAGGACTGAAGAGAATGGATGGAAGCATTATAATGTTAATTGTTATTTATTTTTTTCGTTGTCCCAGGAGGAATAAAAGGAACATTGAAACTCAAATGCGATTTGAATCCAGAATGTTTAATTATTAATTATTAATTTCTAAAATGATTTATTCATTGATAAAAATGATTGCCAGGGATCTTGATATAAAATTATCGTAAAAAATGTGAAAAAAAACGTTATGAATTAAAAAAAAGATCAAAGAGAAGAAAGAAAGGAAAGGAAAAAATGACAAAAAATAATGAAGGAAAGAATTTTAGAAAAAATAAAGATGAATTATATTTTAAAGTAAAAATAAACGAAAGAAATAAAGAAAATAAAGGTAAGATTTAAGTAAAAGATGATATCCATATTAAAATACTATGAAAATTGTCAAAGAATTTATTTTAAAACCATTAACTCATGAACATTGTCAAACGTTTACATTTGAAAAAAGAATTCTTTCAATAAATATAAATTTAAATTTAATAAAGCACATGGTAAAAATAGTAACAAAAAACAAACAAAAATAACAAAGAAAAAAAAACGAAAACAAAATAAATTTTTGAATACGATTCAAAGGCACCCATTTCGTTAAGAAATTGAATTCTTTTGATGATAAGAAGCATTGTTAAACTTTCTGTAAGGATTGCAGAGAACTGATTCAATTATTAGTTATTTTGTTGTCCTTTGAGGAATGAAAGAAAAATTCAGCATGGTGACAACTTGAACTCTGCATGCTAAAATGTCAAATGATGAAACTAAACGTTGTGATGCCTTGGGTCGAGCACAAACCCGTTTATGATTATTTACATATAATTCAAATATTATATACCGAAATGCATTAAGACTGAATAGATATATCGTTTGGACGCCCACTGTTCTGCATGCGCATACTATATATATATATATAT
>NC_068990.1:29291781-29293408 GCF_001194135.2 Octopus bimaculoides | reverse complement strand
ATATAAGCATATATATATATATACATACATACTTGTAGAGGCGCAATGACACGTTGGTTAGGGCAGCGGACTCGCGATCATAGGATCACGGTTTCGATTCCCAGACCGGGCGTTGAGAGTGTTTATTGAGCGAAAACACCTAAAGCTCCCCGAAGATCCGGCAGGGGGTTGTGGCGAACCCTGCTCTACTCTTTCCCCATAACTTTCTCTCACTCTCTCTTCTTGTTTCCGTTGTACCTGTATTTCAAAGGGCCAGCCTTGTCACACTCTGTGTCACGCTGAATCTCCCCGAGAACTAAGTTAAGGGTACACGTGTCTGTGCATTGCTCAGCTACTTGCACATCAATTTTACGAGTAGTCTGTTCCGTTGATCAGATCAACTTGAACACTCGTCGTCGTAACCGACGGGGTGCCACTATATATATATATATATATATATATATATTTATACATACATGCATATATATAGCTATATATATAGTTGAAATTTACAGAAAAACAAAAGACGAAGACAGGTGTATAAACAACAAGCAGGTGTATTAGTTTGACGCTCGGGAATGTGAGAAAGTCTTTTACGTTTCGAGCCTACGCTCCTCAACAGAAAGGAATAAGAGAAAATAAACAGAGAGAGAATGAAAAAAATATGGATTTAGCAGTCAATCATGGCGGTGGATTTAGCGGTCAATATATATATATGAATAAAAAGAGTTTTATTAAATTTTGTTGGTACTGTCAAGTTTCAAGCGTGATGCTAGTCGTCAGCCATTTTGAATGACAGAAACTGATTGCTATTGCCGTAAGATGGGCTGCGATTGGTCGAGGAAGGTTACGTGGTGTCTTGGTTTGATGTTGGTATATGGGTAATAGTTAGTTGGAAAATATCGCATGGTGAACAAGAACTACCAATTCTTAACGCTTACCAATCTCCAACGCATGTTTTGCGCGTGTAGACTCACGCACGCGCACAAATGCACATGTTACGCGCATGCGTGTGTGCGCACACACTGGTATGCATAGAAATATACATACGAAAAATAAAGGTGTTACCTTAGTTCACTGGTAGTGAACAACTGGCACTGTAGTACATCTCCAACGTTAGAAGCTGTGCAAAGGCAATGATAATAATAATAATAGTAATAATAGTAATAATAATAATAATAATAATAATAATAATGATGATGATGATGATGATGATGATGATGATGATGATAATAATGATAATATTTTTACTTGCTACGGATAGACAAATAATGTTGGTGATGATGATGATGGCGACGATGACGATGAGGATGACGATGATGATGATGATGATGGTAGTAAATGTAAACAAGCTCCGGATTATTAAACTGACTGGAAATTGCAAATTTCTTTCCAAAGACTGAATTAAAAGCCCGATTAACTCAGTAAATCCTCTTAGACATTCAATCAATCAATGATATCATGATTAATGATTGAACTTCCATCTTTTCAGCGCCTCCTCACACTACAGCTCTTGAACCACGTGACTACATGAGACTCCCCCCTCTTTACCCCCCATTCGACACACACTTCCATTTGCTGACTTTGTAGCTTAACACGGCAGAGACTTTTAAAAACCAAACATCTTAAATCAGGGGATCAACGTTAC
>NC_068990.1:29287432-29289932 GCF_001194135.2 Octopus bimaculoides | reverse complement strand
GGGAAGAAGAAAAAGAAGGAGGAAGAGGAGGAAAGACGATGACGAAGAAGAAAAAATAAAGAGGAGAAGAAGAAGAAGAAGAAGAAGAAGAAGAAGAAAAAGAAGAAGAAGAAGAAGAAGAAAACGAGGAAATGGAAGAAGAAAACGAAGAAATGGAAGAAGAAGACGAAGAAGAAGAAGAAGAAGAAAATGGCGAATATTTTACAGGTTGTAATATTTTAAAGGTTGTCTCAGATCGGTGAAATTGTCGTTGACCCAGATTAATCCAAATTTAGCTGATCTACAATCATAGAAAACAAACTGTATAATGAATGATTAATACAATAAGACCAGATTACCACATTGTATCCATCCATTTGATAAACCAGAGAACAAACCACTATATGGTCGCTCTACTTGCTAGAAATAATAACTAAATTTCATACATTTAAAACAAAATGAGATGATCGTAGTTGGAGCACTCCGACTAGTCTGTGATCCTAAATCTGGGCTGATCGTAGGATACATAGAAAGCAACAACAGTAAGAACAACGTCAACAAGTTTACTCGACTCGATAGTAATAGCAGCTAAATATTCCTTAAAATGACACTCTTCTGCAAAAAACAGCAAAGTGGATATTGTATATCATTGTATATTTTTGGATATACGTTGCATATCTAATAATTGATAATAATAAACAGGAAAGGAGAATGGCCGCTTCTGGAGCGCCTTTGATAATAATTTTACTTCAACAGGGCTGATGTGTTATAGTCGTTGTTTATACGGATTAGAAGCGCTTAGCAGTGATGTGTGCAAATATAAGCTTGTATCCACTTTAAATACGTTTGAGGCATATTCCAACATGTAAAAAACCCATTCACTGTATTTTGAGAAGGAGAAAATACTCATTGTAGACAAATAGGTGTAAACACACCAGGTCAATCGAGAATATCCTCTACCTGCATCGATGGATGCATGTATTTCGGTGTAGTTATTTCCTCCTCAACATCGTACACTTGAAAGCGAGGCGTTGCGAACTGACAACGAGTGATCAGGACTTATTAGATTCTAGTCAAAGTACTGTGGCTGATTTCGCTGATCGGCAGCCCGGATCGCGCCTCACTTTCCAGAGTCCGATGGTGAAGAGGAGATAACTACTCTAAAATGCATTCATCCAACGATATGTGTAGAGGGCGGGCTTGACTGACTTAATGTATTTAAATCTATTTGTTTACAACAAGAATGGCTTTCTTGCGGTTTTGAATATGCCTCGAACATATTTGAACTGCTCACAAGTTTCTAGCTCTAGTTTATGTCGTTAAGAACACTGTAAACAGCTATAATCGCCTCAACGGCAATGGCAACAGTATTATAAAAAATCAGCGGCAATAATAATGTGTATTATGGTCACGTGACAGACCAGACTATCGGATGGTGTTATGCATCGCTTTGCATCATTTTAGCTTTCGAATGATGCCTCCTCACTCGCTAGACAAACAGGGTAACATTCCCTCAGATTGGAAGGCTAGTCCGTTGCAGGGTTACCATTTAAAGCTGAGTGCACCGGAGTGTTTTGCTCAAAGACACAACGCGCACTCGATCCGGAATCGAACCTACAATCTCACGATTGTGAGTGTAACATACCTAAGCACTACGCCACGCGCCTTTGCAATAAAGGATATAATATGGAAAAAAGAATGCCAGGATAATCACCGTTTGGAAGGTGGTGAGCTGACAGAAACGTTAGCACGCCCGGCGAAATGCATAGCGGTATTTCGTCTGTCTTTATGCTCTGAGTTCAAATTCCGCCGAGGTCGACTTCGCCATTCATCCTTTCGGGGTCGAAAAATTAAGTACCAGCTGCGTACTGGGGTTAATCTAATCGACTGGCTCCCTCCCCCAAAATTGTGCTTAGAATAGAGAAGGATAATCACAGTTTGGAGCTTAGTTGAAATATATTTATTCGACACGCAGAAGTATGTTTTTACAATCACTGCAAACGCCGCCGTCAGAAAACGACGTTTGTCGCTAAACTAAATAAAATTGTTTTAGAAAGTTTTGAAAACCTTCACAAATACAACAGCCAATGACCAAATAATATTTGCAAACAACTGAGAAAAATAATGATTTATTGGAAAAATAACAATAAAATTAATAGCAACAACAAAAATTTAAACAGGAAGTACTATTTTTATCTCCCTTCTCAACGTAACAACTCCACACTTAATACATCTAAAAATAAACATTACTCACACAAAAATAAACAACACAACATTAATGGAATTAAAAAATACTTCTAGGGAAATAAAAGATTTTATCGTCACTTTCGATATTCATTATTCGGAAAACATTCTTACAAACTTAACACGAGACATTTACCATTTTAAATTAAACTCAAATCAGACGAGACAGGTTCTTTTACAATAGCGTTATGAGACACACATACCCGCACATATATATATGTATATAAATACACACATATATACATGCATACACACACACACACACACATATATATAT
>NC_068990.1:29286108-29287422 GCF_001194135.2 Octopus bimaculoides | reverse complement strand
AGGGTCCAGTGGTTAGGGAAACGGACTCGCAATCATAGGATCGCGGTTTCGATTCCCAGACCGGGCGTTGTGAGTGTTTATTGAGCGAAAACACCTAAAGCTTCACGAGGGGGCGGGTGGGGGTGGCGAACCTGCTGTACTCTTTCAACACAACTTTCTCTTACTCTTGCTTCCTGTTTCTGTTGTAACTGTGTTATTATTATTATTATTATTATTATTATTATTATTTATTTATTTATTTATTTATTTATTTAAGGTACTTCCTGGAATTGAACTCGCTCTTAACCATTACGCTATATGCCCGTGGGCTCTTAAACTCAAGATTGCGAGTTCAATTCCAGGCAGTACCTTGAATAAATAATAATAATAATAATAATAATAATAATAACATCAGCAAAAATATCTTAGGAATGAGAACCTAGGGTTGGGTTCAAAATTCCACCAGGACACCTGATGAAGGCTGGAGAGTAAATCAGCCGAAATGTTGTGATAACAAGCAAGATGAGGACAAGTATCCGTCAAATGTAAATAATGTAGAGAATGAAGTTTCTTCAGAACTGACCATCGTCACAATTGTTCAGAGAGACAGCATGATATACAATCAGCAAAATATTTAGAGACACATCTAAAAGATAAACTGAAAAAACTTAGAAACATAAGACACCCAATTACAAAGCAGGGATAGAAATGTTGAGAAAATACGATACAACATAAACATGGTTGAAATAGAATTCAACATCAAAATAAAAAAAAAAAAGAATTAAATGAAACAAAAACAGAAAACTGGCCAATTGTATTCGTCAAAAATCATGAAATTAATAATAAAACATTCTATAGAATAATTAACAGCGTCAATAACAACAACAACGACAACAACAACAGCTATGCAGTAACCCGAGTGACAGTAACAACGTCAAATGATATAACTTGCAAACATTTTTTGTCGGCTGTACCTGAGGACATCAAAGGTAACCAAGTACCATTCATGAACACAAGCACAATGCACACACAAAGAACAGGAGTTACGAACAACGCCACGATATTCACTTCCCACCTTGTGTACACAATAAAGAAAGCAAAACAACGCTCAGACGAAAGCAACCATTTGTACAGCATAGAGTGAATTACAACAACAGTATCGTACAAATTATATCAGACACATCATGGCCCAAACGCGTCTATTCGGCATGTCGTCTGTTTTTACGCTCTGAGTTCAAATTCCGCCGAGGTCGACTTCGCTATTCATCCCTTCGGGGTCGAAAAATTAAGTATCAGCTGCGTACTGGGGTCGATGTAATTGACTGGCCCCTCCCC
>NC_068990.1:29284041-29286080 GCF_001194135.2 Octopus bimaculoides | reverse complement strand
CCCCCCCCAAATTGTGCTTAGAATAGAAAAGGATAATCACAGTTTGGAGGTTAGTTGAAATATATTTATTCGACACGCAGAAGTATTTCTTATAACACTGAATAGTGATAGTGAGACCAGCAAAATATAAAAATATGGCGGACCACAGGTCTAAAATGAAACTAACAGCTTGTCGATCCCAATGGAATGTTAAACAAACATATAACAACAACAACAACAGGAGCAGGAGTGGTAGTGGAGTAAGTAGCTTGCTTACCAACCACATGGTTACGGGTTCAGTCCCACAGTGTAGCACCATTATATCCACAACAAACTGCAATGAATCATGAGGTAAATGAAAAAGCGTATTACAAATCACGTGAGCTTATAGATTCATTACATTCACAGAGACTGCCTACATAAGGAAACAAAAATACCGAGTGTGAAAAACCATTTGGATATGCGATGGTTACAAATAGTTGCCGCTGGATATTCAACTCTTAAAATCACTTCAAAATATCAGCCAAAGTATGCAACAACGCCGAAAACGACTACAGTAGCAGCTCAGACCGAACAGGTATAAGAAACTCACAGAGAAATCACTGCAACTTCAATAACCTTACAAGACATAAACACTGTTTTAAGATAAACATCATATAAGCGCAGGCATGGTGATGTGGTATGAAGCTTACTTCCCAAATATGAAGTTTCAGGTTCAATCCTACTGCATAGCAATTTGGGAAAACATCTTCTGCTACAAATCCCCCAAAAACGAAGAATAAACACAAAAAGGCAGCAACGCGAGGACGTGGTACATGTAAAGTATTAGCAGACGCTCAGTGAAGGAAAGAAAGGTGGTTTTACGTTTCGAGCAAAGATCTTCAGAAACAGGAGACAGAGGAAAGTCTAAGAGGAAAAAAATCGCCAGCTATTCACATGTGGTTACATTGTGGTTACACACACACACACACACATATAAACGACGGGCTTCCTTCAGTTTCCGTCTACCAAATCCACTCACAAGGCTTTGGTCGGTTTGAGGCTTTAGTAGAAGACGCTTGCCTAAGGTGCCACTCAGTGGGACTGAACCCGGAATCATGTGATTGGGAAGCGAGCTTCTTACCACACAGCCACATCTGCGCCTAAAAGAAACTTAGGTTCCAGCAAGTTACGAACTCACGACCTTCTGCGTGTTAAACAGATCTGATAATCACTACACCATGGAACCAGACATATACAGTATAATAGCTGGTTTTGTTTTAGGCACGAGACCAGCAGGTTTGAGGGGAGGGGCTATTACTCGATACTATCGATCTCAGTATTTGATTGGTTCTTCATTTCATCGATCTCGGACGAAATTGAAATCAAAAGCTAAAGGAATCGCGTTTTGTAACTCAAACTTTGCCGTACATAAGGATAGCGACGACTTCAACGACAGCGGCGACAACAAGAACAAGAACAAGAACAAGAACAAGAACAAGAACAGCAACAGCAGCAACAACAGTTTCGAGTTTCGGCAACGAGAATAGCTGCATTATCAACTGTGCTATCAATCACAACTACTAAAGTGACACAACACCGACAGCCAGGGCAACAACGATTCTTATATCATCATCATCATCATCATCATCGTCGTCATTGTCGACAACAACAGCAGTAACAACAATAATCGTAGTAACACCACAGCATCTATAGCAACGAAATTAAACGCTATAACGCCAACTACAACAACAACAGTAACAGCAGCAATAACAACAACAACAACAACGACGACGATGACGACGATGACGATGACGATGACGGCAACATGAATTATTTAATTAATTACAACAACAATATCATGCATCAATTTAATTACAACGACAACATCATTGTCATCAGTTAATTAATTAATTACAATTATAACACTGAATAGTGATAGTGAAACCAGCAAAATATAAAAATATGGCGGACCACAGGTCTAAAATGAAACTAACAGCTTGTCGATCCCAATGGAATGTTAAACAAACATATAACAACAACAACAGGAACAGGAGTGGCAGTGGAGTAAGTAGCTTGCT
>NC_068990.1:29282475-29283792 GCF_001194135.2 Octopus bimaculoides | reverse complement strand
AGTACTAGGCTTACAAAGAATAAGTCCCGGGGGCAATTTGTTCGATTGAACGCGGTACTCTAGCATGGCCGCAGTTAAATGACTGAAACAAATAAAAGAATATCAACAACAGCAACAACAATACTCTTTTATCGTTTATCTTTTACTTGTTTCAGTCATTAGATGGCGGCCATGCTGGGGCACTGCATTGAAAAAGTTTAGTTGAGCAGATCGACAAAATATCTTCAATCAACAAACTCACGATATTGTATACTGTGGGACGTCTATAATAATAATAATAATAATAATAATAATAATAATAATAATAATAATAATAATGATTATAATAACGAAAGCAAACAACAACAGTAACAGCAGGAACTCTTAAATAACCACAATTACTTCATACTTTTCTACTTTGGTTCCAGCCTATCGCTTTTATTAAACGAACTGAACATTAATTAAAATTAAAAAATAAAAAGAATATAAAAAGAATAATAAAAATAAAACGATAAAATAAAATTGTTGGTTTGTGATATTGTTACAGAAAGAAATCTACCATTGTAGATAATAATTCGCCCTCATGATGCCGCCATTCTAGGGGGAGTACTTATGTATGCAACCAAACCCGGATCCATACATGGAACTCATGCATCTGGCTTGCCAGCTTGGGTCCTAATGTAGCAGCTACATGTAGCAGCTACATGTAGCGGACTGTCCCAGAGTTTTGAAGTAGACATAGTAAGGAATGATTTAAAAAAAAATATATATTTCTAAGTTAGTTGCCACTTCAAGATTTAAATTTTTAAAGTTAAAAGTGCTTGTGATTTTCCAGTCAACCATTCTTCATTTTCCCATTTCAAATATTAATCCTCATTATCAAAATTTCCTGCTAACCCCGCCTGCGGCAGAATGCGAACAGACATGAGATACTTGCTTCCATAGTATGAACCCATGTTCTCATATTAGGTCCATCTGCCGTACTCTTCTATGCTGGCTTCGGCTATGTTGGAAGAAGGCGTTCATTTTGGAGTTTTTCTTCTAGATTGATTGTTTTTACTGCAATTAAGGAGCTCAACCGAACCTTAGCAAAATCTGTTTAACCCTTAGATAGTTCCCTAATAGATCGTACCTGGGAATAAAGGACCTGGGAATAATGGAGATTAAGAGTGACTCCACGCTTCCCAACAATTCCAGGACTCCCAGAACGGACCTGGGAATAATGGTGATTAAGGGTGACTCCACGCTCCCCAACAACTCCAGGACTCCCAGAACGGACCTGGGAATAATGGTGATTAAGGGTGACTCCACGCTCCCCAACAACTCCAGGACTCCCAT
>NC_068990.1:29281393-29282323 GCF_001194135.2 Octopus bimaculoides | reverse complement strand
TTCCAGGACTCCCAGAACGGACCTGGGAATAATGGTGATTAAGGGTGACTCCACGCTCCCCAACAACTCCAGGACTCCCAGAACGGACCTGGGAATAATGGTGATTAAGGGTGACTCCACGCTCCCCAACAACTCCAGGACTCCCATACTAGAGCATCACCACTTGATGTCTTGGGTATGACATTCAACTGCGTCTGGTGGAGATGGTCCGATATGGAAGTTCTGAAGTTGTTGGGGGCACTGAGTTATCCCTTAATCCCTAGTATTCCCAGATCCGTTCTGATCCGGAAAAGTAGTACCCGTCAGGGTCCCGTTAAATTGATTTTTGTAAGGCTAGATTGAGCTCCTCAGTTGCAACGAAAGCAATCAATTTAGAAGAAATCACACGCGCGCGCACACACACACACACACAGATACATACACACAGACATACACACACACATCTATATGGTGTTGAATACATAAATTAATTGAAAATTTCAGAATATTGATGTGTTTTTAAAAAATTGCCACCGCAAACATCCGGGTATGTACTATACTACAACCACAACGACTACTACCACCACTGGTGACACCCATATAAACACCACAGCCACTAAAATCATCAGAGCACACGTATACTCCACCTTCGCTCATTATTATTTTGCTACAAAACACTTCTAGCAACATCACCATCATCACAACAAACAACGGCATTGATTCGCAATCAATACTGCCACATCGATCCACACCAACTCCATTGCTACCAGGACGACGACGACGAGGACGACGACGACGACGACGACCACCACCACCACCACCGCAACCACAACCATGATCACGATCACCACCGCCGCCACCACCGACTCAACCACGACGACGATCACCAACACCACGGCTATCACCACCACCACCACTACCACGACCATGATCACGATCACCACTACCACC
>NC_068990.1:29279322-29280881 GCF_001194135.2 Octopus bimaculoides | reverse complement strand
CCTTCACAACCAACACAACTGCCACGACGACAACGACGACCACCACCAGCACCACTACCAGCAATTCCACCACCATTGCCACCACGACAACCGCCAACTTCAGTAACAAAAACTCTAACACTGCCACGCCCGCCATCACCACAACCATCGTCACAACCGCTACCATTATTACCGCCACCAACACCATCTACCTCTACAACAGCATCATTACCGTCTCCTTAATATCGCAAACACTACCATCCCTGTCAATACGAAACCTTCACCACCATCACCACCACTGCCACCAACAACAAAACACTACCATCATCCCCAGTACCGCAACCACTTCTATCCCGACCAATACTAACGCCGCCATTATAGACAACAATTACCAACGCTAGCGCTAACACCACCATGATCCATACTGCAGCATGCATCAATAGTTTATCGCCCACTGCACTCATCCCACCGCCTCACCCACCGCACTCGTAACATAACTACAACATAACTCCTCTAACCCCTGCTGTCCAGTTAAGTCAAAATCACATCAGCGAAAGACGGGGGGCATCTGTTAAATTAAATGCACACACAGATATATGCATACATGAATAAATACACATATACATAGACCAGCGACCGCTAGACACACACAGACATACACATGCAGACAGTCTATCGTACACACACATACACACACATGTATATAAACAATTCTATGTCCACATACACACTCGCATACATATTTACATACACATATATAAACACAGTCCAGCGCCTACGCCGTTCCACAAATGTATTCACGTTTAAATACACGCGCCCACATACTTACGCACACAAATTACAAATTAACAAAATTCCTATTAAATTAATAATAATAATAATAATAATGATGATGAGGATAATAATGATAATGATAATAATGATGATGATGATGATGATGATAATGAAAATAATAATAATCATGATAATAATAATCATGATAATAATAATAATAATGATAATAATAATAATAATAATAATAATAATGATAATAATAATAATGATAATAATAATAATAATGATAATAATAATAATGATAATAATAATAATGATAATTATAATAAAAAAAAAAAATAATGATAATAATAATAATAATAATGATGATAATAATAATAATGATAAGGATAATGATAATAATAATAATAATAATGATAATGATAAATGATAATAATGATAATGATAAATGATAATAATGATAATGATAATAATAATAATAATAATAATAATAATAATATTAATAATAATAATAATAAAACTACTGAACAATAATAATAATAATGTTTTAGTATTATTGCTATCATGTCCCTCTCTCCGATACCCCAGTGGCAAATTAAAGAAATCGTCCTTCTTTCCATCTCGTTATTATTATTATTATTATTATTATTATTATTATTATTATTATTATTATTATTATTATTATTATTATTATTATTATTATTATTATTATTCTCAATGTCATTTTTTAATCATATCCGTCGTGGCATTTTTTCAAACTAGAATTCTCATGTTTTGTTTTCGAGTATTTCATTATTTAAAAAATT
>NC_068990.1:29274738-29276383 GCF_001194135.2 Octopus bimaculoides | reverse complement strand
TATATATATATATATATATATATATATATATATATATATGTATATATATATACATATATATATATACATCTACATACATACATATATATGGATGTATATATATATATGTATATATGGATATATATGCGTGTGTGTACGTATGTATATATATATATATATGCATATATGTATATATATACATGTATGTATATGTATACACACACACACACACACACACACACACACACACATATATATATATACACACATACACGTGCGTGTGAAACTTGAAAAAATACTGTCCAAAAATAATGCGAAGCGAAACGATAAAAAAATATTTAAAAAATAAAATGGTAGGGTTTTGTTGCATTTAATTTCTTTGGAAATTTCCGTATTATAATAAAAGATTAAAAAAAAAATAGCATGTATTAAAAAAAAACACAAAACAAAAATTAATTAAAAAATATATATATGAAGAATTCTAAGGGGCGAAAAAATACCAAAATACAGCTAAAAATTGAGAATGCCAATACACTGGAAGCGTTTGCCAAATTTTAGATGTTAAAAAAGGAAGAAAAGAAAAATTCCTCAAGAAGAAATAAGAAACATTAAAACGAAGGAAGAAACACGAAGAAATGAATAAACGAAGAATAATAATCCGAAGAAAGGAAGACGAGAAGAGAAAAAGAAAATGGCGGTTGTGTTATTTTTGACATTTAATAATATTTTTGTGAAATTCTTCAGTTGTATAAACCCTTCACTCAACAGCGAAGAATTCTTGGTAACGATTTTGTTTCGGGGGAGTTTTATTAAAAATCTAAATTGAAGAGAGAGAGAGAAGGAAAGAGAAAGAGTGAGAAAGGGTGTGAGAGAAAGAGGAGTAGAGAATGAGCAATATGGCGTTCATGATAGTGATGATGATGACGATAGAGATTTTGTGGTTGCCATTGGTACTTTTGATGACGATGATGATAATGGTGATGATAAATGAGATTATCATCGTATTACTAGACTTCAGTATCATCATCATCATCATCATCATCATCATCATCATCATCATCATCGTCATCATCAGCGTCATCATCATCATCATCATCGACTTCGTTGCCGTTGTCGCCGTGGTCGTCACCACCACCACCACCAACACCACCACCACCACCACTACCACCCATTATTTTAAAGTCAGTAATTTCGTCTTTTTCTTAAAATACCATCAGACATGAAATGGATCTGTACAAAAGTCTTTCACAAAGATTCCATTGCCAATATTTAGTTACAGCCCGTTGCTTTTTCAATTCAAATCCCATCCCTTCTTCGATGCCGGTTTATCTTCTTTTGATGCTTAAATTCGTAGGAATAAAACGACTGAAACAAAAAAATGATTCGATCGATTGGTTTCTATTTTATCAATCTCCACTTTGTCCCTGGGTAACATTCAACACAGGATTGTAAATGGATAGATATATATATATAGGCGCAGGTGTGGCTGTGCAGTAAGAAGCTTGCATCCCAACCACATGGATCCGGGTTCAGTCCTACTGCCTGACACCTTGGGCGAGTGTCTTCTAATATAGTCTTGGGACGACAAAAGACAAAAGACTAGCGAGCGAATTTGGTAGGCGGAAACTGAGAGAAGCCTGTCGTATATATATATATATATATATAT
>NC_068990.1:29273630-29274323 GCF_001194135.2 Octopus bimaculoides | reverse complement strand
CACACACACACACACACACACACACACACACACGCACGCACACACACACACACACACACACACACACACATATGTATATATAATTAGGATAAAGTCATTAATTAATGATTTATCAGTGGCCAGAGAAGTCGAGTACATCGACTCCATTAATCAGTAAGTACTTACTTCATCGACCCCGAAAGGATGAAAGACAAAGTCAACCCTAACAGAATAGCAGAATTTGAACTTAGAATGTAAAACCGGAAGAAATACCACTAAGTATTTTCCCCCCGGAGCGGTAACGATTCTGCCAACTTGCCATCTCCGCAATGTTGATTGAAATATTCTTTGGTTAGGGAGGAGAACGAGGACAAGGGCGTCCAGTTATTGACAATGTTATAATATTGGTGCTGTTACACATGTGTGCTTTCGTACTGAGCTTACGCGTCCCCAATAAGTCTAAACGTACATACAAACCGGAAGGTATTATTTCTTTCTGTAATACGTCTTCATCTTGATTTAATCTGCCCTTGCCGTTGTCTTTTATCAGATTCGAAAACGAATTACAATCAGATTATATGATGATATTGCTAGAAAAGAAACGGAATTATTATCAGGAAGATTTATCATAGTCTTTGGGGAGGGGGTGTAGAACGATCGTCTACTTCACCTACAATATAAACAGTATTTACAATATATATATATATATATATA
>NC_068990.1:29272441-29272703 GCF_001194135.2 Octopus bimaculoides | reverse complement strand
AGAGAGAGAAAGAGAGAGGGAGAGAGAAAGAGAGAGAGAGATGCCTATAATAGGACATCTAACCCGCTAGAAAGAGCAGTAAAAAACTCTATACCACAAAAATAGGGATAATTTCGAAAGAGAATGAAAAATAAAAACTATATACATATTTACCCTTTACTCTTTTATTTGTTTCAGTTATTTGACTGCGGCCATGCTGGAGCACCGCCTTTAGTCGAGAAAATCGACCCCAGGACTTATTCTTTGGATGTCTAGTACTTAT
>NC_068990.1:29272270-29272431 GCF_001194135.2 Octopus bimaculoides | reverse complement strand
AGGACTTATTCTTTGGATGTCTAGTACTTATTCTATCGGTCTCTTTTGCCGAACCGCTAAGTTACGGGGACGTAAACACACCACCATCGGTAGTCAAGCGATGTTGGCGTTGGGACAAACACAGACATACAAACACATACATACATATATATATACATATA
>NC_068990.1:29270819-29272260 GCF_001194135.2 Octopus bimaculoides | reverse complement strand
GTGAAGCAAGTAAAAGAAAGAATACGTATATAAACACATACATACACACATCCGCACATTATGTCTTGTGGTGTACCGCTACTATTCTGAGCCCATTCAGCTGGTGTAATTTATTACTGAAATCTCTATATACAAACTAGTTTATTTCAAGACAAAACACAATTCTAGCAAACTTAATCTTTTTTCTCAATCTGTATTATTGGATTTGAAAACGTGCTACGACCAGATTCTATCTCACTGGAAGAGCCGACCTATTCGAAGAACAATCACAATCATACATTTATGCGCAGGTCTCACCCAACATACCATGAATGTACGCCTCTTAGACACAGCTTATATCGAACAACTCGTCCTCTATTATAAACATCATCATCATAAATATTATGAATAAATGTTCCATTGAACTGAGAGAATAATCTCACTACGTGTGTAAAGATATGGAAACAAATATTCTCTCCTTGGAATTTCTTAAACGTTCCAGTTATTAGATTGTGACAATGCCCGCGCCCTGCTAACGATCATGTCGACCTCAGCACTCGTTTCATATAAAACGTAATCTTGTGCTTATATACTCGATCTCTATCGAATCATATAGTTACATTACTCTGACTTAAAAGAGCGCTAACTTGAAACATTAGCGGACATAATGTCTTCCTATTATTATTATTATTATTATTATTATTATTATTATTATTATTATTATTATTATTATTATTATTATTATTATTAAAGGAAGGGAGGTGGCAGAATCGTTAGCATGCCAGACAAAATTCTCAGCAGTATCCCGTTCTTCTTTATGTACTGAGTTCAAATTGCATCGAAGTCGATATTGCCTTTCATTCTTTCGGAGTCAATAAAATAAGTCGAACGATAAGGTGTAACCGACTCATCTCCATTCACCGAAATTTCAGGCCTTGTGCCTATAGTAGAAAGAATCATCATCATCGTCGTCATTAATAATAGTATTCGTTGTAGTAGCGTGATTACCATTAGTAGTAGTATCAGTACAAGTAGCGTAGTAGAATTGATCTCAGCTACACTTATGGACCCTGATGACGTGCATGTGTAGAACAGAAGAATTTCGTGTGAAGAAATTTGATATCTGTTTGTCAGAATAATATTTTGGGTGAAAATAAAAACAAACAAACAAACGAAATAAAAAGATGGAAAAGAAAAAAAAAAGGCAATAGAAAATAGAATGAGAGAGGAGTCAAAAGATTTGGACATATATATGTTGCATGTAGCGAGAAAATGTATGGATGGGAAATAAAAGAAGGAAAAAAATGGTGGGGAAAATTGTTATAAAAGTGACATAGACATGAAAAAAAGAAATGTACAAGAAAAACAGAAGAACAAGGATGAAATAGGAATTAATGCAATTTTTATATCACGCATATTTTCTTCCTGTTCATATATATATATATATATATATATATATATA
>NC_068990.1:29269594-29270218 GCF_001194135.2 Octopus bimaculoides | reverse complement strand
TCTCCCGCTCTCTCTCTCTCTCTCTCTCTCTCTCTCTCTCTCTGTGCCTCTCTCACGTACATAGAAATTGCGTCTAACTACATTTGTTTCTTCGTATATATATTTATCTCATGTTTAAAACTTTATTGCAATCCTATCAAACCCGCTGTCATTTCTTCATGCCAATAATACAAAACAACATAGAAACAAATACAAACCATAAAATAATTTTAAATAAATAAATAAAAGTGCCACACACAAAAGAAAATGAAAGAAAGGGAAAAGAAAATAGCTTCTCCATGTCTTTACCTGTTTCGTTGAAGACTTTTTAAATGTCACCATACGCGAGGAAGAGCTGCTGCTGCTGCTACCACAACTTGTTGCTATTGTTGTCCTTCTGCTTCTACAACAACAACAATAGAACAACAACAACAGCTACTACTACTACTACTACTGCTGCTGCTACTACTACTACTACTACTACTACTACTACTACTACCACCATCACCGCGACAACGGCAACGACAACCATCACCACCACCACTACTACTACTACAACTACTACCACCACCACCATCACCACGACCACCACCAACACCACCACCACCACTACTACTACTACTACAACTACTACTACCACCACCA
>NC_068990.1:29267730-29269088 GCF_001194135.2 Octopus bimaculoides | reverse complement strand
TATATATATGTATGTATACGCCTTTTTTCTTTGTTCCACCGTCACCGTAATGTAGAAAAGTAAATAAGATAGAAAGCAATCCTGTTTATGAACGTCACATAAGTCTATCATAACTCTAATCTTACATGTAAACTATTGCAGGCAATACTTTTAAAGGGGAGGCACAGGACCAACAGATTTACCGAATAAGACAACTTACTGCTGTTGTTATATTTCAGTCATGGCCCAGTCCTGATCAAGCAATTCCAATCTACCCTTGTACTTGGCTGTTATTTTTGTATATCATCCGTCTCGGAATGATGAAAGGCAAAGTTGACCTGGGTAGGATTCGAACTCAGAACTCAAAGAATCGGGGCAAAAATAGCCACTCCTCTGCACAACGCTCTATCATTACTGCTAATTGCCCACCTATCATTTCTACCGGTCTTCACTACAGTTTCACTTGGTGGAAAACTTAAACTCTCGTTATCACAGAGTGGTAGGGCGTTGAGCTGACAAAATCGTTAGCTTGCCGGACAAAATGTTTAGTAGCATTTCTTTCGGCCGTAAGTTCTCAGTTCAAATTTCACCGCGTTCAACCCTGCTGTTCATCCTTTTAGGGGTCAATAAAATAATGTAACAACTGAGCATTGGGATCGACATAATCAACTAACACCCCACGCCAAATTTCAGGCCTTCTGCCTAAGTAGAAAGGCTTAATGGTTTCTGCCTAAGTAGAAAGGCTTAATGGTTTCAAATGTTGGTGCAAATCCAGAAGTTTCGGAGGGTGGAGATGGCCATTCAATTATATTGACCCCAGTACTCAACTGGTACTTACTTTGTCGATCGCTAAAGATCGAAAGGCAAAGTTGAGCTCAGCAGAATTTGATTTTAGAACACACAAACAGACGAAGCATTTTTCCCGGTGTACACTAACGATTCTGCCAGCTCACCATTTTGGAAGAAAGAATTATGAGAAAGTGATATGATTTGGTAGGATGTCATCTGGAATAAAATGTATTTTTATAGTTTCAGTTCAAATCCTATGGGAACTGAAATAACAGGATTGGTAGCTCATGGAGCCAATGTTTTGTTTTAATTACGACGTTTTTGAAACTGGCGTTCAAATCTCATCACTATCGAATTATTTATTTCACCCTTCTATGGTCGATAAGATAAATACCTGTCAAGTTTCGAAGTTCCGTCCAATCAAATATATACATCTCCTGTAAAATATATAATCTTATCGCTAAGTTAGGAATCATTATTCTAAATACCAATACAATAAATACTAATTATATACTGCAGCTCCACAATAAACCCTCTACACTCCAGCACTATATTTATATTTACATATATACATACACACACACACGTAT
>NC_068990.1:29265194-29267604 GCF_001194135.2 Octopus bimaculoides | reverse complement strand
TATATATAACGTAAATTGAAAACAGAACACAAAAGATATCGCGGTACACGTGTTTCAAGCTTTATACACAAACTGTCATTACATCAGTATATATTGTTGATATAAAGGATGGTTTAAAGCTATCTTCAGCCGCAGACATTTTCAGTCCCAAGATTACATTACAAAGAAAAAAGAAAAAGAAAGAGAAAAAGGTAAAGTCCACTTAGTATTATTCATTATAATAGGCTTATCCTTTAAACTGTTATATCTGCATAAATGTTCGTTGGATTTCAGAAATCTATGTTGAATTGTGGTACAGTATGGGATATGATTAACAAACAGAAACCTGAAGCGAGAGACCGAAACGCTAATTGTAGCTGCTCAGAGGAGACAAGACGAATCTGATAAGAGGCAAAGATCGTCAAAACCTTGTCAGACAGCAAATGCAAGAGAGAAGACGAAAGTATCAATTATTACTTGAGTAAAGTTAAGCCATAATAAGTTTAAGCGAAGACAAGACTGTATGAGTAAAAGGGGATATTGAGATGTTAGAAGACTGTATTATTGTTATTATTATTATTATTATTATTATTATTATTAATAATAATAATAACAACAACAAGAACAATACTACTACTACTACTACTACTACTACTACTACTACTACTACTACTACTACTACTAATAATAATAATAATAACAATAATAATAATGATAATAATGCACTCAGTCTGTCTTTATGTTCTGAGTTCAAATGCTGGAGCCAATGCAGTTTCGCACCTCTCCTTGAAAAATGCAGTTTAAAAAAAAAAAGAAAATTTTTTCGGATTCCTACGTTTTAGATGTCGGAGATTACGAATATGCAAAGAATTTTTTTCTCTTCGCCTCCCCCTGCCAATTAAAATTTTTGATTTTGTTAATTTGATCGTAGTGAATTGACGAGCATATGCAAATCGAAACTAAATCCAGACATAAACATTAAAGTGAAGAGAATTTGCGTTTTGTGTAAATAAGAATTTAACGTAAATTAAATACACCATTTTATGAGATACAAACATTGTTTAATGATTAATGTTATAAAGTTTAATAAGGGGCTCAAATTTCAACCCTTCTCCCAATTTTAAATTTTGAACTTTTCATCCATTTGTTTATTTATCTGTCTATCTATTTATCCCTGTCCATTTATTCATAAAATGTATTTGTGAACTAAATATGGCGGTCCTATAGAGGACGGTGTTACTATTGTTTTTAGCCCCAGGAAGACATTCATATCAATCTCTTTATACACATATCTATGTGCTTATTGAATTTAAAATTTAGAAAACGTGGTTTCTTGCATATCTATCTATCTATCTATCTATCTATCTATCTATCTATCTATCTATCTATCTATCTATCTGTCTGTCTGTCTGTCTGTCTGTCTGTCTATCAATCTGTCTGTCTGTCTGTCGATCTATCTATCTATCTATCTATCTATCTATCTATCTATCTATCTATCTATCTATCTATCTGTCTATCTACCTATCTTTTCGCCTTCCTTCTTGACTATTCGTGAGTCAAAGGGGCATGCAACATCAACTGTATAACATATGTGGTGCTCCTTGTCCACCACCACTAAGTCCGGTCTGTTAGGCTCTAGCACCCGATTTGTTTGGATTTAGAAATCCCAGAGGATTTTGCAAGATTCCGACTACACCACTCTATGCGGTTTGTGCTCATACCACATCTTGCCTCTCTCTAGCCCCCATTTTTCGTGCAGTTTCCAATGTAGCACTTTTGCTACCTTATTGTCTCACCACAACTTGTCGTGGTTTTGGGCAAGCCTAGGCCATTCGTTCGTGATATGGGTAATAATTTCGTCCACTCTGTTACAGATGTGGCACAGCAGAGACACTTACTCATTTCTAATGTTGACCCTCCAATTTGGGGCCAAAGCTTGGTCTTGCGCTCCAGTATAGTGCTCTCGGTCTCTTTTTTTAGCGTTCCTTTCTCCAACCAATCCCATCTATTTTCACCAGCATCTTCTGTTGTGGCTCCATGGAATTGATTGTGTAGTCCCTTCTTGCGTAATTCTTTTTCATGTCCTTTTCGTACTTCTTTCTTTCTTCTTTTTTTCTCTGCTTTCAATATTCCCTCATTCCTAACTGACACTAGCAAGGTCACATAATTAAAAATGCACAAGATCACATAATCTGTGGGGCCGGGTGCAATCGATTCAGCTACGGGCCTGAACGTTGTTTCATTGACCATAAAGGGCTTGAAACTCAAAATCTGGCTTAGTCAGATTTGATCGCATTTCGTAATAGACGCAAGATGTCATTATATTCTGCAAGGTCTCTTGTTCGCAGCCCTTCGAAGAACTATTCAACCCAAAGTCACCTGTTGCTGCTGCTGCTGCTGCTACAAACGCCAGCACCAGTATCAGTACCAT
>NC_068990.1:29261566-29262446 GCF_001194135.2 Octopus bimaculoides | reverse complement strand
ATCTATGACTTCCTTCCATTTATTTACAAACTTTTTAATCCCATCAATGTAAATCTCTTTTGGTTTCGAAGTGAAGAACTCTGAAGTGTCAGTTTCGACCTCCTACTGGCTTGCGAAAGTTATCTCCCCCAAATGATTCTGTAAACTACGAAATAAATGGTTGTCTGAAGAAGCTAGGTCGGGAGAATTAGGTGGATCTTCTCCGATCTTCTCCGATCTTCTGTGATGTGATTTTTAGAGTGTGGGTCACGCATCGCCCTGATCAAACATCACTCCTTTTCGATTCACTAAAGCGGGCCTTTTAAACTTCAAAGCTTGGTTCAAACGCTCTAATTGCTGACAATAGACTTGCGCATTGATTCTTGCATTAGGTGGTAACAATTCGAAGTGAATTACTCCTTTGGAATCCCACCAGATAGAGAGAAGAACCTTTTTCCCATGAAATTCCCTCCTTGACTGTGGTTGAGCTTTTTCCCTTTTACCAAGCCACTGTTTACGATGTTTAACATTTCGATAGAAGATCCATTTTCCGTCACTAGTCACAAGTCTATCCAAGAAGGGTGAAATGAGTTCGCGAGAATGGAGAGAAGAGCAGATGTCAACTCGGCATTTGCGGTTGCTTTCGGACAATTCATGAGGCCCCAATAGACCCTTGCTCAAGGTGCCACGCAGTGGGGCCGAACCCAGAACCATGTGGTTTGTAAGCAAGCTCTTTACTACACACCCACTCCTGCGTCTATATATATATATATATATATATATATATATGTATGTATGTGTGTGTGTGTGTGTGTGTGTTTGTGTGTGTGTGTGTGTGTATGTGTTTGTGTGTGTGTATATATATATATATATGATAAGCTTCTTTCAGTTTCCATCCGTC
>NC_068990.1:29257831-29261440 GCF_001194135.2 Octopus bimaculoides | reverse complement strand
CCGCGGCTATTGTAGAAGGAACTTGCCTAACGTGACACGCCTGGAACTATGCGGCTGCGGAGCAGACACGTCTAACCCCACAACCCCACTTGCGCCTCATTATTTTTATTTTTAGTTGTTTCAAGTTAGTTATGGCCAAAAGCCACTCTAGCAATGACCATCGCATCTCATGAATCCTTTAGAATCCTTTTATTCAATATTACTCTCTGAAGGCAGCAGTAATGACTGGACCGAAGTTTAGCTGCTATTTCCTGCAAGTTGTGCGTCCACATAGTGTATTGACTATATACTTTATTATAGAACGCTTCAAGATGAAACATCAACTGCGGGTGGTGACGGTGGTGACGGTGCAGTGCTGGCGGCGGCGGTGGTGGTGTGTCTGATTTAGCGTGTGTGTGTTTGTGTGCGTGTGTATGTGTGATGTGTGTGTGTGTGTGCACGCGCGCGCAGGTTTGTGTCAGAATGATCTATAAAAATTTTATCAGTCAATAATATGTACCTCTGATCAGCAAACATCAAACAATTGACTGCGTAATATTGTAATATAGAGAGATAAATCTGTCTTTCTTTCTTTCTTTCTTTCTTTCTTTCTTTCTTTCTTTCTTTCTCTCCCCTCTCTCTCTGTGCATCTGGGATTGGTCAAACTGATGCAGACACCTCTGATGAGAATCCAACAAGATTCGAAAATCGATTCAGGTTGTTCGCCATTTTATCCTGTTTACAGAGAAACGGCTAAATTAGTGCTTGTCATGTAATCTACTCTATAGGTTACATATATGTATTTATACACACACACAGACACATATGAGTGGTTGAACAATTGTCACAAGTCAAACGAAACGGCACTCAGCGAAATGGAACCACAGTCAAAATATATCGCTTCGAGTTTCAGACAAAAACTCTTCAGGATAAATTTGCATTGAACTAAATGAAACCAACACGACAACTGAGTTTAAAACCACCAAGTAAAGTTCGATGATATGTTGACTGATTAGACATAATGTCGACATGTTGACAGCATAAGCAGTGTGTAGCTGTTGACAGCAAATATGTATTGAACTGGTAACAAGTTTGTATTTGTACACACCATTGCTTAGCGCTGTCACTCCATATTTTGGTTACGGAGAGCTGATGAATAGTACAACCAATCATTGAATGGTGACGGAAATATTATGAGGGATCTCTCTCTTGTGTCAGTTCGCAGCGTCTGCCTTTCCGGCCTCTGCAACTGAAGAGGAGGTAATCACTCCGAAATACGTGCATCCCACACTCTGGTTAGGTGGCTCCATGAGATGGCTTGATATATATACAGTAATGTCTCGCTATACAAGTTAAGTAAAAACTCGTGAAACAGAGCAATAATTTCCCATAGTTGCAATAAATTGTATATCATTCCTAGAAAAATATTTTACCGATACAATTTATAATACTCGTAAATAAATGGCAATAAAACAACAGGAGAATATAAATAATGTTTTATGTAAAGTAAAAAGAATGTCAAGATCATTCATAATAAAAAAAATATCATAATCGTTTTCTGAATCACTTAAACATGCAGTAGACTCACGCACACCATCATTTGTAGACGCGATCGCCGATTCACAAGCACTTGTAGACAGATTTGTAGATTTCTTTTTTAAAAACAAGTTTTGAGTTGTTTGCTTATAAAGTTGTTTTCGCTCTCTGTAAGTTTCTCGGTAACATTTTATCAATATGAAGCATTTGTTATGGTGGTAAGAACTTCCGCACTTCTTTCAAACTTTGTATCTTGTGCTTGAAAAGTAAAACCAATAAACCGGGGGTCTCGTAGAGTGAGGGATTACTGTACACAGGGCCAGACTAAGGCCCATTGTGGTCCTTAGCACTTAAAAGATTTTGGTGCCACCATATATATGTAATTCAAAATTTAAACAGTAATAAGCCATAAAATAATTTTTTGATTTTCAAAATGAAACAAAACTAAGAGTAAGGAAAAAAAATGTTTATTTTATCTTTTTATGCTTCCACTTTATATTTCAAAAGCTTTCGCTTACTTTTTTCCTAGCCCGCGCTCTTAACCCCAAGATTCTGAGTTCGATTCCAGGCAGTGACCTGAATAATACTTTTTTCTAATTGTAAAGTCTTTGATCAAATCCGTACTTTGATGCCATTAACACGTTGAAATTATATTTCCGATCATATACACTACTTGTAAAATTATTTTAGCAAGTCTAAAGTGATTTCTTTTGTGCCGTAAACAATTTACCATTTCTGTGGTGCTCCCACTGCCTTTGATGCCCTGAGCACGTGATTATTTTGATTAATGGTTCATCCAGCGGTGAATATACACCTATTTGTCTACAACAAGAAATTTTCTTCATGACAAAACACAGTACATGGCTTTCTTGTATGTTTCGAATACGCCTCAAGCATTTTTGAACTGGTCAAAATGGTTGTACATTTTGCTTAGATAGAAACCTTTCTAATGTTTAAATGTTTATTGAATATGTGGTTTTATATAATGAGTATATAGATGTTGATAAGATGGATATCTGGCACAGGAAAGAAATAGTATTTTCAAATAAATTGCATAGATTTAACGCAAAAATATCTAACTATAAGCATAAATATCCTTTCGATTTTTTTCACATTTTGTCTTTTTCTGTTTCTTTTTCTTTCATATTTAATGGCTAAACTTTTGAGAGAAATAATTTTTTAATCTCTGGTATTTTAATCTTTGTTTTGCATTTTTCTGATGCATAAATGATTTATTAAAATTTTATTAAATAAAAACTGAAATTGAGAATGCAGCATCAGTATGTTTATATGGTGATCACCTGGTCACAACAGGAATATTTTGTGTAGATATCGTAACCTATAAATAACGAATATAAATAGGGTTAATTTAGTAGCTTATGTGTAGATTAAAGAACAACATTAAACGATTTTCGAATTTTATCGAATTCTCATCAGAGATGTCTCCATACGTTTGACCCATCCCCGAGAAAGAAGCGGATAATCTGTTTATATACTCAACTGATACAGTAACTACAAAAGACTAGAGATGCTAATTTGCGTACGGCAAGTATTGAGACTGACTACATTTTGACAGAGTGCGTGTATACACACACACACACACACACACACACACACACACACACACACACACACACACACACACACACACACACACACACACACACACACACACACACACACACACACACACACATACACACACATATATATATACATATATATATTATACTTTCATTCTTTTATTTGTTTCAGTCATTTGACTGCGGCCATGCAGGAGCACCGCCTTTAGTCGAGCAAATTGACCCTAGGACTTAATCTTTGTAAGCCTAGTATTTATTCTATCGGTCTCTTTTGCTGAACCGCTACGTTACGAGGACGTAAGCACACCAACATCGGTTGTCAAGCGATGGTGGGGAACAAACACAGGCACACACATATACACCCCCCATATATATATATATATATACAACAGGCTTCTTTTAGTTTCCATCTACCAAATTCACTCACAAGGCTGTGGTAGGTCCGAGGTAGAAGACACTTGCCCATGGTATCATGCAGCGGGACTGAGCCTGGAACCATATGGCTAGGAGG
>NC_068990.1:29250331-29252831 GCF_001194135.2 Octopus bimaculoides | reverse complement strand
AGAAAATATCTCATCTCTACCTTATCCAAAATGTAATTTATCTTAAGATGAAGAGGCATGACTCTAGTCTCTCTTTCTCTCCATCTCTCCCCTTCTCCCTCTCCCTCTTGATTACCTCCTAGAATTTGTAACCATCTTCATATGATATGTCGGTGTCAGCTAGTTCCTGTAACAAGTAGAACTCTACCCTTCCTGTAGATTGTGAGGTTTCTGTTAGGGATATTTTATTTGTCTAGTATCTAAGAAGCCCTCTATATGAGAATTTCGTTTCTCATCCAGACAAGGTATCTTTTGATCATTAAGGTAATGGAAAATTTGAAAACTTACTGAAGTGTATGTTATATTCACCTTCAACCCACACAACCTGGAAAAGTCTGCGCGATCTTTTATTTTATTTCCATTTCAGAAGAATTCGATTTGTCGTTTTTGAATGATACCCTGAAATACAATTTTCGTGAGACCTGTATTATTCCCCTGAATACTATTTTCGGATGATATTTGGTTCAATACACTTATGCTTTTGTAAGACGCATGCAATTGAAATGGCAGGCTATTGTATTGCTTCAATTGCATTCTAGTGGCTGGTACAGTTCCAATGTGTGTTAGTAATTCTCTGCTTCGAGCTATAAGAATACTGATGTTTCCCATAAAGAAAATTAAAGTTATCTGTTACCATGTTTTTTTTCTTCTGAATAGCTTGTGGTATGTGTTGATGCTGGAGAAATGATTTTTGATAAACGCTAGAAAATATTGAGCTGCGTTAGACACTATTTCAATGCTAAAGGGAAGTTTGAACCAAATGATTATTTTTGTTTTTCCCTTTTATTTTTGTTCTATGGATTCCATTACTGTATTCATTCCAGCTTCTCTTCAAATTCGATTTTCTTCAGCACATCATTATAACAGTGAGACGTGTAATTAAATATTTTTTTGTCGGAGTATATATAGGATGCTATTCTTCTAACGCTGGTGCCTAGATTTGTTTTTTATGATTGTATATAGACGATTAGAATTTCTGTTAATCCTCAAACAGAAATATCACAAGCTGTCAATAGGGACAGCTTTAACGATAGCCGTAATTGTATAGGAGACATTGCCACTCGTTAAGCTCTAAGCTATAGAATTAAATATTCCTCTAAGCATAAGTCAAATCTACCTATTAGAATTCAATTGTAACTGCACAATATTCTGTCTATTCAATGATATGTGACTCAGAAAGGCTTTAGTGTGCCTTTATTAATTGTGGATGATGTTGAATGAAAAAAAAAGGAAATAAACAGAATATACGTTTAAGAGTAGAAATACACAACATACCTACTCACTATGACAGAGTAAGAAAGAAAGCTTTAGATTACTAAGCTTTATATGTCAGATGTTGAGAAAGGGAATAGAACTGAAAAAGCTCAATAAGAAGTTAATTATTACGATGGTAATACTGATAATAATAATGGTGATGACGATCATCTTTTAAAATTCACTTATCCATGCTTACATAGATCAGACGGATTATATTGAGGAAGATTTTGTATGGCCAGATGCCTTTTTTGTTGTCAACCTTAACTTGCATCCAAGCAAAGCAATATTTCTTCATGGCCGGACATGATTTCATAGAAGATCGGAAACAAAGGACACCAATTGAATGACGGTGATGCTTATTTACAACTTACGCATAACATCAAGACAAGATCTAAATGAAATGAGCGAATACACAGACACAGAGAGACACAGACACAGACACAGACACACTCATAGACACATTCATTCATACATATATGCAAACATACATACATATGCCCGTACATACATATATGCATGTGTATGTGTGTGTGTGTATGTATATGTGTATGTGTATATATGTGTGTACATGTGTGGTTGTCTGTGCACGACGGGCTTTCTTCAGTTTCCATTGAGTAAATCTGTTCACAAAAAATGTTCGGCCGAGGGATATGAAAAAGGACAGTTTCCCAAGGTTTCAGGCAATAGGATCGAAACCAAAAGCACGTGGTTTGGAGGTAAATTTCTTAAATACACAGCCATGTCTTTGCTTGTCTTTAACTGAAATTGAGATACGTTATTGAAACGGATGGAAGCGATTCCTCATATAGTTGACTCAGAATAGAGTAGACGATTAGATCGCGAGAGAAAACGTTTCAAAAATGAACCCTTCCAACACTGGCACTCCGTCGGTTACGACGACGCGGGTTCCAGTTGATCCGATCAACGGAACAGCCAGCTCGTGAAATTAACGTGCAAGTGGACGAGTACTCCACGGACACGAATACCCTAAAAGTAGTTCTCATGAAAATTAAACGGGGCACCGAATGTGACAAGTAGGGTCATTTAAATTACAGCTGCTACTCATTTTTGCCAGTTGAGTGGACTGGAGCAACGAAAAATAAAGTGTCTTGCTCAAGGACACAACACGTCCTTATTCTTCCTATATTCAACTAACGAGATTGGATGATTTGAGTGTTAAAATACGAGCCCTACAAGTAAAGGG
>NC_068990.1:29248359-29249745 GCF_001194135.2 Octopus bimaculoides | reverse complement strand
ACACACACACACACACACACACACACACACACACACACACACACACACACACACACACACACACACACACACACACACATGTATGTGTGTCGTGTCAGTCTGCCTTCCTGTTGAACAATTATCTCGAAATAAACGAACTATTTCCTTTTGTCTATTTTTTTTTGTGTTCAAGACGTTGATTTAGAAGTAATTTTCTAATGCCCAATTTAAAGCAGAGGGTGAAAGTTCGAACCCATTTAAAATTTAGTATTCAGTGTTAAAATTTTAAACACGATCTTCCTTCCATCTGCTTTGATAACCCCGAACTATAAAACATAGAAGATGTTCAAATCTAGCTTAAGTTATACATTCCACGCGGTCTTTTTCTGGATTAACTGTAGATGCAGCATTCAGGGGTTTATATCTCATTAGTACAACTCAAAGACAATTATTTCTATTAATACTGAATTTATTGAAGATTAAGTGTTTCAAATTTCGGTATAAACCATAGAAATACTGGAAAAAGTGATATAAGGGAGCAAACGGCAGTAATTTTGTTTGATAAGCTAGATGCTGATAGTAAACATTTAAATATTTAAATGTTTTTTCAGATGAGGAATTTGGCTCTGTGCTAGAAGGATTCTATTGCACAACAGATGTTGGTTTCGTTCCACACCATTTTGAATAAACAGCATTGGTGAAAAAAAAAACACAAAAAAGCAAACAACTCAAAAACGAAAAATTAAAAGAAACCCATTTAAATGTATAAATATTATATAAATATATATACAAAATATATTGTTTCAGGATAAAAACCAATGCTATAGGAAAGTATTGAATTACTAAATATGGGGGAAAAAAAAGTCCCCATTGGGCATGAGTGAAGAACTCTGTTGCAAACCTTTCCACCTCTCCATTCCATAGACTAATAAAAAACCAAAATAAAACGCATCCACACACAAACGCCCTCACATAAACACGAATACACACATATACACGGAAACATAGAAGTTGGGGAAAAAAAAGCCCCAACAAAATAATGAAAAGACAACAACCACCGGACAAAAACAAAAGCGTATAAAACAAACAACGGGGATGAAATAAAAGATACCAAAAGCAATTCCACTTAAAATCTGAATTCCCGATTCCAATATTGCATATCACATATTTGATGACAAACAAATACATCGATAGAGATGAGATGATGGAAACTAAAAGAGATGGAAATATTCTTCCTTTCGAAAATAAATAAATAATTAAAGAAATAAACATAAAAATGAAATAACAAAGATATAAAAAAAGACGGAAAATACGAATGGTTTTTGTTCTACTTTTATTTTTGTTTTTGTTTGATAGTTGGTGAAGTAGAAAGCATGAGATATATTTATGTATCATGTATATATATAT
>NC_068990.1:29247318-29248052 GCF_001194135.2 Octopus bimaculoides | reverse complement strand
ATATATATATATATATATATAACATACACACACACTCGCACACATATGAATATATAGATGCACACTATATGTGTATAAAATTTATACATACACACACATATATCTATATATATATATGTATAACATACATACACACTAGTTTGCATATATTCATGCACACACATTTAAATATACACGTCAAAAATGCTAAATATGCACGAATATGTGGCTATACGCGCCTACACAAGACACTTAAGACAGAATTAAACGCGAATATGTACGTATACCAGTATACCTTTGTGTGAATATAGAGTTATCTCTATTGGTATGTTAATCTTTCCATCAATACATAGAGATACACACACACATGAACACACACATAGAAAAATCTATGGATATATATTTATATATGCATATACATATATAGATAGATATATGTTTATATAAATATACAAACATGAATCACACACACAGATACATAAACACACAAACACTCACACACACACACACATTCGTGTGATTGTTTCGTTATGAATTTTTTATCAGTTTCTACCTGTATGGCGTACGTATGATTTCATTTAATATAAAAATGTTTGTGTGATTGTGTGGTTTTGCAAATATCAACTGCTATGAATATTTTAATACATAATATATTCATGTACACAGTGTATGCATGTATGTACGTATGTTTGTATGTATGTATGTATATATATATATATATATATATATATATATATATATATATATATATATAT
>NC_068990.1:29246164-29246602 GCF_001194135.2 Octopus bimaculoides | reverse complement strand
TGTGTGTGTGAAGGCGCAATGGCCCAGTGGTTAGGGCAGCAGACTCTCGGTCATAGGATCGCGGTTTCGATTCCTAGACCGGACGTTGTGAGTATTTATTGAGCGAAATCACCACGCGGCTCCGGCAGGGGATGGTGGCGAACCCTACTGTATTCTTTCACCACAACTTTCTCTCACTCTCCTGTGTGACCCTCTGTCTGGCATTCGCCATGATAGAGCGCTTGCCAATAAACCTTTTTCTATTTTCTCTCCCTGTATATCTCTGTGTTCCTTTCTGTCGAAGAGCGTTAAACTAATACAACTTTTTACACACCCGTCTTCTTCTTTTGTTTTTTGTAAATTCTCACTATATATATATATGTATATATGTTATGTGTGTGCGCGCGCATCTATTGATATATATATATATATATATATATATATATATATATATATATA
>NC_068990.1:29244423-29245558 GCF_001194135.2 Octopus bimaculoides | reverse complement strand
TATATATATATATATATATATGCATGGGATACGGCACTTTGGTTGAAAACACTTTAGTCTAAACACTTTGGTCTAAAAGCATTTTCGTCTGAAGACAAAAAGGATTATTAGAGTATAGTTATTTAGATCTTTTACATTTTCTTTGAGATTCTATGGACAAAATAGTTATTAGACCAAAGTGAGTTTAGACAAAAATGTCTTCAGACTATATTGTATTTAGACAAAAGTCACTTTCGATCAAATCACATAAGACCGAAGTGTTTAAGACGAAAAGTCCTAGATCCATATGCACATATATACATACATATATCACATATATAAATGGCAATTTCTGTCTGTCTGTCTGTTATCATCTTAGTGTCTAAACTGCCGAACCGATGTTCACGAAACTTTACATACATGTTACACTAATATCCAATTCAATAATAGGTTAATTGGATTCAATAAAAATCTATAATGCGCCCCACAGAGGCCTTGGGCGAATTATATGATAAAATGAGAAGGTTGCGAAAAATATGTCTGAGGGAAAGGTAGTAGCAGAGAGGGGTGACTTGTATCAGTAAAGGTAAGAACAGCGTTGGTAATGGGGTGATAACGTTAATGTAACTGTTATACACATGACGCTGCATAATACTTCCGTAAATATATAGATACAACACACACACACACGCACACACTCACAGAAAGGTGAGTGTGAGGAATACGTAGTTTTAAGGAGAGAGGGGTGACTCTTCTGCTGTCCATCGCAAAGAAACTCTCACACACAAACACACTCACATACATATACGTTCATACGTACATACATGCATACGTACATACATACCTACATATGTCAACTATACACCATTTCAAACTCATGATTACCGCTGTGTACGTTTGTAAATGTGTGTGTGTGAGTGTGTGACGTCCTATAACTATCTGTCTCTCTACTTTTGTAGGGTCTTCCCTGTTGCTGTCATATATTATGAGATTATAAAATTACGTCAAAATTTTCAAATTTCGTATTTTGAAATAATTTCCCATGTTAAACCCAATTTTGTTATTTTTTTGTTCCAGAAAATTTGCGGAAAAATGATACTGGGGTTTAAAGGTTAATCGGTTTTACTTAACCTGAAAACAGGATTTGGAAGCTGGC
>NC_068990.1:29243000-29243921 GCF_001194135.2 Octopus bimaculoides | reverse complement strand
ACACACACACACACACACACACACACACACACACACACACACACACACACACACACACACACACAATTATTAAATAAGAAAATGGAGAGATTTAACAGATATAAATTATTTTATTAATTAGTATTGCCTACAAGTGTTTCAATTTACACTCAATTCAATATACAAGCCCATAGAATAAAACAAGTTTGCATTTTGAAGACTTAGAGAAAAATATCATCAAGGCAAAGGGACATTAAGGAAGCTACATGTTGATCGGTTGACATACTCCAACAGACTGCTGGAGTATCTCAATTAATCAACATGTATTGGGTTGGCAAGCAAGTAATTTCGTTTTTCGGAAATAGATTTACAATTTTTTGGAATCACTTTTGTCATTGTAATCATTTTTTCCTTCTGATATTTGATAGCCATTACTCTTAGTTTACTTCAGAAGCAAATTGCTCGTAATTTTGTTTACAGCTGTCAGTTCAGCGTCAGTTTTAACATGGAGTGCAAAAACGAACATTTTCCACATTTTGCTTTCTTTATTTCTATAAAGGCAAGAAAGCTGCTGAGGCTCTCAAAGAGATATGTGAAGTTTATAGTATCGGTTGCTTAACAGAACGTACATGTCAGAAATGGTTTTAAAAAATTCTATTCTGGAGATTTTTCACTTAAAAGATGACCAACGTTCTGATCAATTTACATCTATAGGCGACTGCAGCCCCCACCCCCAAATCATTAAACAGCTGAAGGATTAAAATTAAGTATGTCCACCTGCTGGAAATAACAGTCAAAACTTATTTAAATCGCCAAAATGTTGGTGTTTTAAATAAGAGTTTTGACTGTTATTTCTAGCAGGTAGACATACTTAGTATGTCCTTTGATTAATTTTAATCCTTCAGCTATACACACACACACACACACACACACACACACACA
>NC_068990.1:29238586-29242514 GCF_001194135.2 Octopus bimaculoides | reverse complement strand
GATTGCACCGAGAAATTTCCCCTCCTAGGCACAAATCCGGGTAAGGTTGTTTGCGGAAGGCCGGCAGTCGCCCATGCATACCGGCCTTTCCTCTCCACGCCACCAGTGTTGTCCAAGGGAAAGGCAAAGGCCGAAACAGCTCGGCACCTGTGACGTCGCAACTCATTTCTATAGCCGAGTTAACTGGAGCAACGGGAAATAAAGTGTCTTGCTCAAGAACACAACACGCAGCCTGGTCCAGGAATCGAACTCACAACCTCACGATCGTAAGCTCGACGCTGTAACCACTGAGCCATGCGCCTTCACACACACACCCACACACACACACATCATAATACAGGTACACAATGCGTGAAATAGAAGGCATATTCATTCATTTCATGCGGGTTCTTACAAGGATAACACTGTCGCATTGATAAGGGAATTATCAATGTGAATGCACGTGTGTGTGTGTGTGTGTGTGTGTGTGTGTCCCCGTGTGTGTGCTTTGTGTGTGTGTCTGTGTGTGTGCTTTGTGTGTGTGTCTGTGTGTGTGCTTTGTGTGTGTGTCTGCGTGTGCTTTGTGTGTGTGCGAATATATATATCTGTGTGTGAACGCTTATGTATTTATATATACATGTGTGTGTGTGTTTGTGTGTGCGTGTTTGTGTGTGTGTGTGTGTGGGTGTGTGTTTGTATGTGTGTGTGGTGGGGTGGGTGCATATATATCCATAAGGTTATAAATAAATATATGGAACACATTAAAAATGCACACGCATCGAAATAAATTTAATTAAATATTCTATAAAAAATTAAAAATAGTATTAAATAAAATACGTTAACTACAAATATAATTTTTATTTGTAAACTATCAAAAAAAAACATATGAGCATCTGTGTGCGTCTGTGTGTATATGTGAGTGCGTGTGCATGTGTATGTGTGAGTGAGTGCGAGCGTGTGTGCGCGCGTGCTTACGTACCTTCGTACATGTTTGAATAACAGAATTTCTTTATATCATTCATGTACGTATATCGCTCGCGTATTGACAGCAGGAATCAACATACGTAAATTATTGCATTTAAATCAATCCAGAATATTCCATAGAAGTCGGGGTGTTGCGTTAGGCCATTATCACACTGGTGCCATACTTATTTTAGTAACATAGAAATATAGCTGTGATTCACGTCGATATCATTAGAGTAATGTGGTGGCGCAATGGCCTAGTGGTGAGGGCAGCGGACACGCTGTCGTAGGATCGCGGTTTCGATTCCCAGACCGGGCGTTCTGAGTGTTTATTGAGCGAAAACACCTAAAGCTCCATGAGGCTCTAGCAGGGGATGGTGGCGAACCCTGCTGTACTCTTTCGCCACAACTTTCTCTCACTCTTACTTCCTGTTTCTGTTGTGCCTGTAATTCAAAGGGTCAGCCTTGTTACACACTGTATCACGCTAAACCTCCCTGAGAACTACATTAAGGGTACACTTGTCTGTAGAGTGCTTAGCCACTTGCACGTTAATTTCACGAGCACGCTGTTCCGTTGATCGGATCAACTGTAACCCTCGTCGTCGCAACCGACGGGGTGCCACCAGTTAGAATAATAATAAAGCATAATTTCTTTCACGAAAAATATATCCATAACACGCCCATTATTTATTCATTTACCATTTAAATCATTAATTGTGGTTTTCTGAGTTTTTTTTACATTTTTAAAAGATATAATTACAGCAAATGTATTTTATTTAATAATAAAAATTTAAATTTTAAAATCCAATATTTTTATAGATTTAAAAAATATATTCTATTTCCAGTTTGTTTATCCATGTGTGTGTGTGTGTGTGTGTGTGTGTTTTAGATGTTAATATTTGATGTTCTGTTTTATATTAATATATGCTATTGTGAATATCAAGTGGCTCATTATATTTAGAGATGTGTTTGCCTTTCTCCCTTTATTCCATCTCTCTCTCTCTGTCTCTCTCTTTCTCTTTCTCTGCTTCTTTGTGTGTATGTGCGTGCGCATGTTTTTGTTACTCTTACTCTTTTACTTGTTTCAGTCATTTTGGCTGCGGCCATGCGGGGGCACCGCCTTTAGTCGAGCAAATCGACTCCAAGACATATTCTATCGCTACCTTATGCCGAACCGTTAAGTTACGGGGACGTAAACACACCAGCATCGGTTGTCAAGCTATGTTGGGACACACACACACAGACACACAGACACAGACACACAGGCACACACACACACACACACACACACACACACACACACACACACACACACACACACACACGCACACACACACATATATATATATATACGACGAACTTCTTTCAGTTTCCGTCTACCAAATCCACTCACAACGCTTTGGTCGGCCCAAGACTATAGTAGAAGACACTTGTCCAAGGTACCACGCAGTGGAACTGAACCCGGAACCATGTGGTTCGTAATCAAGCTACTTACTATCCCGAATGGGGTCTGGGTGGCAGCGGGCCCAAGCTTTTAAATGTGAAATTGTTGCCGACGACTGATTGGGTGGGGTCAAAAGCGATTTTGACCCTATGGATCCAATTAGCCTCTAAAATCTGGTATTTCCAGATTTTCAGAAAATGGCTGGCTGCAGATACCCAGTGATACCTGAGGGATGCCCCCAAGTGTTACCTGTGCCAGGAATCTGGCCATATTAAGAAGAACTGTCCTCAGGACCAAAGTTGGGTTCCTGGAGCAGTTAATAAAAGTAGCACCTCCTCCTTCCTTGGAGGGAGAGATGGAGGCAGTCGAGGAGGTGAAGACCTTCTCAAAAAAAGGGGAAAAGGAAGAAGGTGGGTAACCATTGTTGCCCATCGAAGGACCCCAAAGCTGCGGGAGGGAGGGAAGATCCTCCTGATGAAGCAAAGAAACTACATTGGGACATTGCAGGCGGTTAGTAGTACACTGCCGGCATGCCCTGAAAGCTCGTTGGTGAGAATTGTGCCACTGACGGAGGAAACTGTTACCCCTCCCATTATGATGAAGATTGATTTTGTGATCTTCTTTCATAAGGGAGGGGCGGTACAGAGCTTTTTGAAGAAGCTAGAGGACCGGAGGGAGGGGGTCTTGTCCTGGACTGAAGACCAGGATTGGCATCCGCAGGTAACTGCGGAGGTCAAAACGGAGGATGATATGTTCAGGTTGATGGACTCCTTTCCCAAGGACCAATATATGTTTGCCTTTTGCAAAAGCCGGTGTTACTTGGAAGTGCACACATATTGCGTAAAGTACTGTCTGTCTGATGTCCTTGTGATTTGACAGACAGTAGAAAACCCCTGGTAGACACAATATCTTCAATCAACAACCTCACGATATTGTATACTGAGCGACATGATAATGATGATGATGATGATGATGATGATGATGATGATGATGATGATGATGATGATGATGATGATTTCATTTATTTGTCACAAGGGCGAAGGATGAGAGGGACAATAGAGAGACAGACATAAAGTGTGGGGGTTTACTGGAAAAGAAGGGACATATGTATAGCATACAAAGGTAAACAAAAAAAGAAAAATAATAAAAAATTTTTGTCATTTGCCAAAGAAATGGTGGCATGTTGGAGATAGAGGCGTGATAGTTAAGGAAAAGATTTACTGGACTTACACAACGCCAAGCCAGATGACAAAATGTCTTTTGCTGGAGTCTATCATCTCACAGCAGCGAGATTAGGGAATTCACATCACAGATCCCCGACTGAGTGAGATGGAGAGAGAGACAGATAGATATAGTGAGAGTGGGAGGAGGAGAAATAGAAATAGAGATAGATAGATAGATAGATAGATAGATAGATAGATAAAGAGAGTGGGCGCAGATGGTTAAGAGATGTGTGTATTAGCGGAATGTCATTTTGGAAACATCGAAAGTTCTGCGTTGTGATAAACATTTAAAAAGGGCATCATTTTTCATGCCATCAAG
>NC_068990.1:29237375-29238576 GCF_001194135.2 Octopus bimaculoides | reverse complement strand
AAAAAAAAAAAAAAAAAAAAAAAAAAAAAATCAAACATTCCACCAAACAAAAAGAATTCGTCTATTTTGGGTTCTTCTTATTTAATTAAATTCATTTATTTCATTAAATCCACACATACAAACAGAAATATAAACACACACATATGTACACATATATGAGATTATCTATCTATCTATCTATCTATCTATCTATCTATCTATCTATCTATCTATCTATCTATCTATCTATTTATCTCTCTCTCTCTCTCTCTCTCTCTCTCTCTGTATTTATCTATCTACCACTCTCTCTCTCTCTCTATCTAACTATTTATATCTATCTATCTGTTTGTCTATCCGTCAGTCAGTTTGTCTGTCTGTCTGTTTGTCAGTCTGTCTGTCTGTCTGTCTGTCTGTCTGTCTGTCTGTCTATCTATCTATCTATCTATCTATCTATCTATCTATCTATCTATCTATCCATCCATCTAACCAGATATGGTTATTGTAGACAAGAAGTACAGAATAATATCACAGATATTGCAATGCCACATGGTCTCAGAATGAATAAGAAATTGAGAAAATTAAAATCAGGACGTAACGCAAGAGCTGAAACGAGTGTAAAACACCAAGATTATTCCTGTGGTAAGTGATGTGTTTGGCACAACATCCTGAAGGATATTGGAATTGAAAGTCATATTAATGACCTGTAGGAATGTGCCATTGTGCCATTTAATATTCAGCAACAATCCCAAGAAAGATTCTTCAGATTTGAGGAGACTTGATGTCACCAAACCACAAGAGAACATCTCTGACAATTAATATAAAATAAAAGCTATAATAGTAATACTAGTGGTAGAAGTGGTAGTAGAGGATGTAATGATAATAATGATAGTAGTAGTAGTACGACCAATAATAATAATGATAATAATAATAATAATAATAATAATAATAATAATGATAATCATAATGGAACCAGTCAAAAGATGAAAAACTAGAGATATCAATAAGCACATTAGAAATATGAAAGACAATTATGATTTTCCAGAAAAAATTTAATTTCATGAACGCTCTTGCTCATAATCTTAAATTTTAATATCTCAATCCTTTTTCTTCTTTTTTTTTTGTTACAAACTTTTAGATTTTAGTTGTCATTTTTCAGTCTTCTTGATAAATTTTAAAATACAATATTTGAAATAAAGTTTTAAATTTAGTTTAGTGTTTATAT
>NC_068990.1:29232985-29234434 GCF_001194135.2 Octopus bimaculoides | reverse complement strand
AGCGAGCTGGCAGAAACGTTAGCGCGCCGGGCGAAATGCTGAGCGGTATTTCGTCTGTCGCTACGTTCTGAGTTCAAATTCTGCCGAGGTCGACTTAGCCTTTCATCCTTTCGGGGTCGATTAAATAAATACCAGTTATGCACTAGAGTCGATGTAATCGACTTAATCCCTTTGTCTGTCCTTGTGTGTCCCCTCTATGTTTAGCCCCTTGTGGGCAATAAAGAAATAAGAAACATCTTCACAAACGTTTACCCTGAGATTCATGTAAGCGTTCATCAGACAGAAATAATCTCTTAGAAAAGTACAATTTGTTCAGCCATATACAAGTGGTGCAGTCATACTAAAATGGTAACTCAACGCATAAGCAGTTAAGTTTGAGTATCTGTGGAGAAAGGGGGTCATTCAAAAATAATGAAACTTGTGGAATAAAGAGAATTGACCGCTGACGAAAAACAATAAAATCGTAAATAAGAGTAAAAGTTGATTAGCAATTTTACAAGCCATTTTGTGCCAAAAATTTACTTCTGTCTTGTGACTGGTTACGTGAGAATTTGAGTAACCGGTTGGGGAAGTTTTACTGTTTCAATAAAAGACTATAGTTTACTCAGCCTACGATGTTCCGGTACTATCCAGCCCACCCCACCGCCATTTTTTTTGCACCTATATGTTCATATACATACATACATACATACATACATTAGCCACTCATAATAAATAGTAAAACTGGCGAAATGTCTCAGTGAAGACCTCAATACAATGTAAGCACGACAGACCTGATATAATGATTTGGGATAAAGGAGAGTGTGCACAATTGTGGAAATTAGCTTCCCAGCAGATGTTAAGGTAAAGCTGAAGATCAGTGAAAAAGAGAATAACTATGCTGAACTATTGAGAAATCTGCAGTTACTCTATCCAGATGACAAGTTCAGGTTTATACCTGTAATTACTGGGGCCTTGGCATATGTAACACACTGTTTAAATACCAATCTTAAGAAATTAGGCTTCTCAAAACCAGAAAGAAGAAACCTAATACAAAATCTGTAAAACTTTCCAGAAGTTTATCATTTAAACATATATGAGCATGTCTAGATATGCAACTATATGCATGGGAATACAAACATTAAATATACAAATCTGCACATACATACATACATACATACATACATACATACATGCATACATACATACATACATACATGCATGCATACATACATATATAATTACATACATGCATACATACATACATACAAACAAAAATACCCTGTTGTTGATCTTGAAATTCCAATGAAGGAGCCATAGATCTAGGTTAGAAACCGTTTCTTTCTCTATTGGCAAGAAATCTTGAAATAAGTTGAATAATGACATACATACATGTATATATGTATAAACATGCACGTATTCTCTCTCTCTCTCTCTCTCTCTCTCTCTCTCTCTCTCTCGATATATATA
>NC_068990.1:29230163-29231748 GCF_001194135.2 Octopus bimaculoides | reverse complement strand
CAACATTCATCCTAAACCAGGATTGCCATGTTATGTTGGCAAATAATCTTTACTACAAAGTACTGTTGCTGAATATCTCTCGTTGTGAGATTTAAAAATAGTAACTTTGAGATTTAGTTTGGTGAGACGTTGCGATGAACTCGAGAAGTTGAGCAGTGAATTTAGAACTGAGAACATTGGGATCCACATCAAATCTAACGCAAGATTAAGATAAATAGCAAGTTACTGTTGTGCTTTAGTGTTGCAGTGGTGTTTTGCATTCTCGTGGTCCCAGTGACGAAAGAGAAAAAGGAAACACAAAAAATAGAAGCTAAAGCAATAATATAGTTGACAACTAACGATGATGATGAAAACTGTGGCGATGATGATGATGATGATGATGATGGCTGCGGTGTTGATGATGGTGATGAAATCGACTGAGGAATATCATCGCCTTCTCTTCGCCTTAAATGATATTTCGTTTTCTATTTATTTCTGATACCAATCTTGAACTTTGCAATTTATACACAATAGAAATGTAAGAATTCAAGCGCCAGACTTTTCGCAGAGGAAAAAGAAAACAGAAAAACAAAAAAAAAACAATAAAAATAAAAATAAAAATGAAAAAGGCAAAAGCAACACAAACAAAAAAGATCAAATAATAATAATAATAATAATAATAATAATAATAATAATAATAATAATAATAATAATAATAACAGTGATAGTAAAAATAACATCTAATAACATTGCTTTGATTTTTCTTCGCAATCTTTACATTTTTCATATTTCTCTTTCTGTAAATATATTTATTCTGTTTCTATATTTATTTATTTATATTTTTTGGCATTCATTGTTATTGTTATTATTACCGAGCATCAATATAATGCATATTATTATCAATGCTATTATTGCTAGAAATCATCATCGGCATCACGGCTGCTAAAATTATCAGGTATCATCATCACCACCACCACCACCACCACCATCATCATCATCATCATCATCATCATCATCATCATCATCATTATTATTATTAATATTATTATTGTTATTATTATTATTACTATTATTATTACTCTTACTCTTACTATTATTATCATCATTATTATTATTATTATTATTATTATTATTATTATTATTATTATTATTATTGTTATTATTATTATTATTATTGTTGTTGTTGCTGTTGTTGTTGTTGTTGTTATTATTAATTGTTTTCCTGACTTGCCACTTACTTTATCTTTTGATAGTAGAAAATTAGATGTGAAAACTATTTCATCATCATCACCATTATCACCAAAATCATCACCACCACCATGATCATGATCATGATCATCATCATCGTCATCATCAGCATTATTATTATTATTATTAATTTTATTATTATTAATTTTATTATTATTATTATTATTGTTATCATTAATAATATTATTATTATTATTATCATCATTATTACGATTTTTTTTATCACAAACAGGGAGGAAAGAATCTTTCTAGTTAGGTTATTTATATTCCATGAGGCTTTTTAAAAGTATTTTTCGTTATTTTTTTGTGGGTAGATGGGGGAGCGATGGGGGGTTCAATCTGGTTTCCTTTAATTGTT
>NC_068990.1:29222901-29227020 GCF_001194135.2 Octopus bimaculoides | reverse complement strand
ACACACACACACACACACACACACACACACACACACATATATATATATGTATAAATATTTATATATATATATACGTACATAATTTACGTCAACGATTTATGGAAAAAAAAATCTCATCGAATACGCGTTCTTCCTCGTATATAATCACACCGAAATAGATTTATACGTCCATATATCTCTATCTATATATATATATATATATACACACACCCACATAAGAACACATGAACAAAGGTTTTTATCTCTATTCTTATAGATATTTCCACTCAATAAAGATAGTTGAGAATTAATCACTGAAAAAGTAGGTATCAAGCCTAATTAGTTTTCTATAAACTTTTCTGACTAATATTTCTTTTCAGAGAAATTGCGTCTGCGTTGAGATAGTGGTAATTGAAGTGGTGATGACGACGGCGGTAGTGTCAGCGACGGTGGCGTCGGGGTGCTGGGGTGCTGGGGTGCTGGAGGCAATCGTGATACTGTATAGGACGTTGGTTCGAGTAGCGATTGTGCTGTGTAAGGTTTGTGAGAATGGAAGCAATTTTATAGGGAATTAATGGCGGAGGTTTAGTATATAAAAGTTGGGTGGAGTTTTAGCGATATATTGAGGTTGTCTGAGTGTGAGTAGTGCTATATGGAATTTGAGTGAAGCTAGGGTTTGTTTGAAGTTCGTTGAGTCGAGGTTGTTCTACGTGTAGGTATACCGAAGAAGTGGAAGGAAACCTTCAACAGAGCTGAAAGCAGAAGGTCTTCAGAGAAGAAACCCTACCCCAGGAAAGTGTTTCGGTCCTTAACGTCTTACATTTTTAAGGGAGCCGGGCCGCATCCACATCATGACTCCTGGATACCCTTATGTTGACACGTTTTAGTCACTTAGGGAGATTATTTGAGCAGCGGTTGTTGAACTTGAAGTTTCAGTGGAGTTAGAGGTCTTTTGAGATTCGTTGGGTTAAGGTTGTGGTAAGAGTAGGTAAAATCGAGGCGAGTAGCAGTAGGAGAAGTGTTTTAAGATGAAGTAGAGAGATATAGAATTAATTTGAGAGGAAGTAAAGATAGGTGGAATTTGTTCGAGTTGAGGATGAGATATACGGAGTGAAGTAAAATGGCGGTATCGTTACGTTAAGTCGAAGAGGTTGTATATTTTGTTTTTGCTTTGGGAAAGATTGTGAAAACTGGAGCTTGTGTGAGTGGAGATAAAGATATGTAAAGCTTGTTTGAGCTGAAGCATCGTCTATGGAGTCGAGGCGGCGTCCTGGCAGAATCGTTAGCACGCCTTGAACAGTGGGGGGGGGGGCGGTCAACGTAATCGACTTACTCCTCCTCCTTACGCTAAAATTTGAAACTAATATGGAGTGTGCGTATGTGTGTGTGTGTGTGTGTGTGTGTGTGTGTGTGTGTGTGTGCCCGCATGCGCATGCGTGCCTCTGTGTGAGTTTGAATGGTTGCACTACGAGGGTGGGTCAAAACGTAATGCCATTTTGTTTAGGACAGGTATAATTACCAACACAGGAACATGTATCATACATCAAAATGAAGCTGGTCCTCTCTGGATCACATCCCTACTCCTCAACATAATCACCGTTTCTCTCAATAGCAATGCTCCACCTTCGAAAGAGAGCATGTATCCCTGCCCCGTAAAATTCTGTTGACCGTTCTTTGAGCCACTTTTTCACTACAGTTTTCACTTTCTCGTCAGACTATCATCTCTTTGGCCACATGAAAGAGGGTCTGAGAGGCGAACATTATTCCAGTGACGAGGAAGTGAAAACTGTAGTGAAGAAGTGGCTCAAAGAACAGTCAACAGAATTTTACGGGGCAGGGATACATGCTCTCATTCGAAGGTGGAACATTGCTATTGAGAGAAACAGTGACTATGTTTAGGAGTAGGGATGTGATCCACAGAGGACCAGCTTCATTTTGATGTATGGTACATGTTCATGTGTTGGTAATTATACCTGTCCTAAACAAAACGGCATTACGTTTTGACTCACCCTCGTAGTATGTGGTGTTTGCGAGTTGTTGGTGGTTGCTAGAGTTCGTTTGAGTGAAGGTTATAGTATGTGGAGTTTCCTTCTTTAGAAGTGGTATTATGGGTTGTTATCTATAAATAAGTAGTGACCGGTAAAGTTTGTTTCAATGGAGGCAGTCGTCTGAGAAGAATGCTCTACATTAATGTAGAGTCACAACTAACACCGTTGTTCAAAACTCTGGCATCATCCCTGACTGAAGCCCATCTTTTTATACCAAGACAAAACAATGTACATGATAGCACTTCCAATCAATTAAGATCAGAAGCCATGACAGCAAGTGCTTGATACTGCATCAGGACATTTATTATTATTATTATTATAAAGGCGGTGAGCTGGCAGATTCCTTAGAACGCTGGGCAAAATCCTTAGCTATATTTACGTTTTTACGTTCTGTCTTTACGTTCTGAGTTCAAATTCCGTTGAGGTCGATTTTGCCTTTCATCATTTTAGCTTCTATAAAACAAATACCAGTTGAATATTGGAATCGATAAAATCGACTTACACTTCCCCTCAACTTGCTGGCCCTGTTCCAAGATTATTATTATTATTATTATTATTATTATTATTATTATTATTATTATTATTTCTGTTGTTGTTATTATTATTATGTTCAGTACAAGAAACTGTTTTAATTAAGAAACGGAGTGCTACAGCAATAAATAAACCCAATAATTAAATAAATAAATGAATATAATGTTGTGTACAAGTGTTAAGTGGTTTATAAAATGTAAGGAATATATGGCATATTACGCAGGGTTCGGATAACTGATGATGACTTGAATTTTAAGGCTCGTCCCAATGCTTCTCCTACTTCTCCTCTTCCATCCCTCCTCCCCTCCCCCCGCATTATTATCATTTACACATAATGTTAAATGAGAGTTACTTTAGAACATTGAACAAAATATTAAATATATTTAACAGACTGAAAAGAACAATATTAAATGAATATATATATATATATATATATATATATATATATATGTATATACATTTAAGCGGTCGTAAGTGAATAAAGAATATGATTTTTTAAAAATAATTTTATAAAATTTAATAAAAATTTGCATAAAATTAGTATTTTTATAGATACATTAGTGAGTAAATGGAACGATATCTGTAGCTTATTGCAAGCAACAAACTCAACAGCGAGGACTTTATTTCCATATAAATATAATTTTAATTCTCTCGGTAGCTTCAGATGGTTTGAAATGCTGACACGCATACATACATACATACATACATACATACATACATACATATATATACATACATGCATACATACATGTATATACATATATATGTAGGTATATACATGTATGCATATATGCATACATACATATATATTATGTATATTATCATATATGTCTATATATATATATATATATATATATATATATATATATATATATATATATATATATATATATATACATGTATACGTACATATATGCGCATACAGATACATACATGTATCCATCCATACACAGATACGTTCACATATGTGTTTGTATGATTGATTGTGCATGTATGTGTATATGAGTGTATATAATTACTTATGTAACGTGTATGCATATACATACATTTATACACATATAAACACATACGCATATATTTATAAATGTATGCATACACGGACATATATATATATATTTACTTACATATATATACATATGTGTATATATTTGTGTGTGTGTATGTGTTTGATGTGTAAATACAAGTGTGTGTGTATGTGTGTGCATGTACGTCCTAAATGCCTAAGCATGTACGTAAAAACACGCACTCATAAAGAGTCATACACAAGCATACACATATAGATATATTCATAAATATTCAGTATACGTATATATGTACACATGATTACACATACAAGTGTGTATATGAGTACATGCGTAATCATATGTCTGTACATAAGTATATCTTTGCATAAACATACACTTATGTAATTAGATATACGCACACATGCATAGGTATGATTAACAGGAAGATATACATATTTATATATATATATTCCTCTTATATGTATGTATATATATATGTCTTTATGTATATGTATATATATATATATATATGTATATATATATATATATATATATAT
>NC_068990.1:29215476-29217976 GCF_001194135.2 Octopus bimaculoides | reverse complement strand
CGTCGCAACCGACGGAATGCCAATTAGTAGTTGTGGTTATCTTATTTGTCCTTATTTGCTTGTAAGGTATACGACCCTTTTGGACATTGGCGATATTACGATTCCCTAATGTACACCTATATTGCACATCGTTATATTCTGTTGATATTCTTATCTCTCCCTATTTCTTTCTCCCTATCTTTCGTTTAATGATTTTCACAGAACTCAATATAAAGCTTCTATAACACTTCTCTATAATTATTAGCTATTCGCCGTTGTTTTATGCATTGTTTATGCTCACATCATCCCTATTCCCGCCCCGCCCCATGCTCGACGATTCCAGTTCAATAAACATTGGTTTTCAATACGTGATTATTGCTCATCTTCTTTTTCTCTTTGCCAGCCGCGCTCCTTTAAAGCCAACCTTCAGGATATTGTCATTTCCCGTTCAAAGAGATAACCAACACATCCCCTTATGAACAACTTCACATCAAAGAGACATTCTGTTGACTGTTGTTTTGTTATAAACCAAATGTTGGTGGTTATTTTCAGACGTGGCACTGACTATAGAAAGCTTGGCGCGCCGCCTGCCTGTTTTGTCGATGCTCTGCTTGTTTTGAAATGAAGGTGCGGTGACAAGGGGGCTGTGACAAGTGTTCTGGACATCTTCACTTTGGAGAGTTCCATGGTGCCTTTACAAAGTGGCTGAAGCGATACAAGTGAATTAGTCAGAAGATCCTACTTTGACCGAGGTTAGAGTTTTATGTTTCTTTAAATGTCTCTCATGAAAAAGTCTCAAAACATCTGGAATGTACCTTCTAATGTGGAAGCGCAATGGCCCAGTGGTTAGGGTAGCGGACTCGCGGTCTTAGGATCGCAGTTTCGATTCCCAGACCGGGCGTTTTGAATGTTTATTGAGCGAAAACACCTAAAGCTCCACGAAGCTCCAGCAGGTGGTGGTGAACCCTGCTGTACTCTTTCACCACAACTTTCTCTCAATGTTTCTTCCTGTTTTTGTCGTACCTGTATTTCAAAGGGTCAGCCTTGTCACACTCTGTGTCACGCTGAATCTCCCCAAGAACTACGTTAAGGGTATACTTGTCTGTGGAGTACTCAGCCACTTGCACGTTAATTTTACGAGCAAGCTGTTCCGTTGATTGGATCAACTGGAACACTCGTTGCCGTAACCGACGGAGTGCCACCACCTTCTAATACTAGACTAAAGTCAAACTTATACTTTACTAGTTGATAACATGGATTTTAAATCATTGTTTTATTCCCAAGAGTCTTATTCAGTGTACAGAGATATAAATATTAGCTTATATTGAACACTCGTGTATTACTTGTTAATATTGGAAAGCGGTTGTGTATAATATCAAGTAATATTAGCACACGTACAATATTCGTTCTTGGTTCCAGTACAAAATAATGAAATACATTTTAATTTTCAAAATAAACATTTATTTGATAAAAACATAATTAACTAAAATATGTTCTTCGTCTTTTTTTCTATAATTATGTTATAAACAACTTTACTACAGTTTAACTATCAATTAAAGTGATGCCGTAATACTTTAATGATATTCTGCTCTATTACTGTATTTTCATGGGAATGAATTTTATGTATGCAACAAACAAAACTATTAAACATACTGTATCTATACAATATTATCTGATTTTACCTACGTGGTCCAACGCATATTCCAAACGATATTTTATAGCATGAGGGTAACACTGTAGTGTTGAAAATACAGATCTTTTTGCATCCAAGGAGAAACAATATTATACTTCAGTAAATTTTGAAAAATGCTGAGATTAAGAGTAGGAGTCATAACAGTAGGAAGAGATTAGGAGTAGGAGAAAGTAAAGGACGTTTACCATTAGTTGTAATGGTACAGGAAAAATAGTAGCAGCAGTAGCAGATATGAGTAAGTTGGCAACCATATCATTAGCATAATATCATGTGTTTAGTAGGTCTGTTCCTCAACCAATTTCCTTTCAACAAAAGCAGCCATTTTGTTTTGTCTGTGAGAAAAGTGGTTTAAATTTAAAGGATTGAAATTAGATCTTCTCTCTCATAAAACCGACGACCATTATCTCCTTTAAAGTATTATTTGAAGCAGAAAGTAGGATCAGAATAAATATTCTTTATAAAAGTTGGGTGACAATGATTGATGTAGGTGAATTGTATGGCTTATCTGCTCTACATAAAACTAAAATTGAGAAAATTATACATATATATATATATATATATATATATAAAACAAGAGAGATATTAAAAAGCAAGAGAGATAAAGTGATATTTTAAGAGGGTAAGTGAGAGAGAGAGAGAGAGAGAGAGAGAGGGGGGGAAGGATGCCTGAGAGAAAGCATTTTCATGAAGGAGGGACTGAATATCTCTCAAGATGCTTCGATTATCACTGAATAGCTTATTCCTTCTCTTTGGAACCTATTTTTAATTTCATTTATTAATTTATACATACATACATATATGTATGTGTGTATATATATATATATATAT
>NC_068990.1:29210725-29214924 GCF_001194135.2 Octopus bimaculoides | reverse complement strand
TATATATATATATATATATATATATATATATATATATATATATGCATGTATGTATGTATGTATACATATTTAGAAATATATTTCATGTGCCTACAGAGCTTTATGTAAAAGATTAGCATGCTTTTCAGAATCTTGTCACCTTTTATTTTAATATGTTGGTATGTGTTTATGAAAGTTTTGTGCACTTGGCAAAATTTTAGCATTAAATCAGGTATATGAAATCTGCTTAGTATATCATATCTTTGGTACATTTAAACGCCAAAAAAGTTAAATAAAAGAGAAAAAGAGTGAAAAAATCCATTTTCTATTTTGATAACACATGAAAGAACTTTTATGAAGACATGACTCGAAAAATTTATTACTTCCAGCGACAAATTTATTTAAAACAACAAAGCAATAAAAAATGCTGTATTTTTTTTCACCCTTTATCGTGAAAAAGGTTTTTTTGAATTGAAAGTCAGTTTGTAATATTCTCATATATTTCTATAGGCCTTCTAAATTTGCCATTCTCGACTCATTAATGTTCTTTATGGGAATGTTTTAAAATTTGATCTACAGTGATATTTTTTGGCATTGTTTTTTGGTAGATATTTTTAAACATAGACAAGTGTTCTTCAACGAGGTTCACAAACGGTGACTAGAGAAGGGAAAAACATATTGAAGCCGTTTAAAGATCAAAGATAACACATCCTACATGGTGTATGCTGTATTCTTGCATTTAACCATCACAAGAACTTGATTTCCTCTCCTCACAGGAGCTATATTCTACTATCAATAAATTTGACCATTAAATTTTTAAATAACAAAACAAAAATAAAATAAAATAGTTTTATAAAATTTGTTCAAAGATCTTTATTTTAAAATATTGTTTGTGTAAAACTATATTCATATGTCTGTGTGAATATTTGCATTATGTCGTATTGTAGCGCACTGTGTTCTTTGTTACCATTATGCAGATTAAAGACCTTTATCACAATCAGTAAAGTGGTGAAATTAACACCTTGTGGTGTTTAGTTAGTTTCAGGTAGGTTTTGATTTCAAATTCTGGCGGTGAGTTTGGTTGTGATTTTACACTTCTGGGGCCATTAAATTTGGATGACATTTCATTTCAAAAATTATAAATATCTTCACAGACACGTGACTCTGAACTTCAGTTAAACCAACTCCTTTTTCGTTATCGATTGGCAGAATTGATAAATCATCGAACCAAAATGTCTTGCGGTGTTCGTTTCAACAGTTAGCATTCGAAGTTCAAATACCACTGACGTCAACTTTGCGTTTCCTACTTTTGAGGGCGACAATTAAGTGCCAGTCAAGCCAAATAACAGAATCACTATAATTCAATCTTCTTATGCCCCAAATATCTGGTCCTTTATAGACATTTGTAATTTGTATCTTTATCAGTTAAACACTTGACACAAAACGATAGAAATTGAAGCTACTTTCTTGGATAGATTCTGTAGTTTCGTCAGGTTGGTTATCTGAGATAAAATCTCACCCGGAGCAGAATGTGTTATATATATTTCTTAAATTCGGTATCATGTGAATTTGCAATTCATAATCGGAAGACATACTTGCTGTTTCGAGAACATTTCACTTATAATAATGGACGACATTGGGCCTTGTGCCTGGAGTAGAAAAGAATGATGGACGGCATTAAAAAAACCCCAAAAAACCAAAGAAACATTGATGTGAGTAGCATAAAATCGCTTACAAGTTCGTTGCAGTTTCTGGACCGCAGGTGTGCTGTTTCTTCACTCTGTCTTTTCTGCTGCTAGTATTATGACCTTTTTATATCTTTATTGCCCACAAGGGGCTACACACAGAGGGGACAAACAAGGACAGACAAACGGATTAAATCGATTATATCGACCCCAGTGCGTAACTGGTACTTAATTTATCGACCCCGAAAGGATGAAAGGCAAAGTCGACCTCGGCGGAATTTGAACTCAGAACGTAACGGCAGACGAAATACCGCTAAGCATTTCTCCCGGCGTGCTAACATTTCTGCCAGCTCACCGCCTTAGTATTATGACCTTAGAGAGGGCGCATCATTTAGTGGTTAGGGTGTAGATCGAAAGATCGTGGTTTCAAATCCTGGACCTGGTGGTGCATTCTGTTCTTGAGCGAAACGCTTCATTAGAAGTTTCTCTGCGATCGCTTCGATACCTGAATGTGGAACACCGTGCACCTGTTCAGGTAAACATCGATTTAATGGAGGAGGGAGTGAGCTAATGTGCGGCCCGAACATTCGATCCCTATAAACCAATCATTTTTGCAGGTTGTTCAGCAAGAATTGTCTTTCTCGGCCCCACGACAGAATACCATCCATGATGGCCTTTAAGACACAGAGTCACATGGTCTTATATCTCCACACAGCTTTTCCTTTCATCATCATCTTGTGCCAAACTACTCTCGCTCGATGCAAAACATTACACCCACTCCCTTCTACACCCGAACCGCAGCCATCTAGAATATTCTCTCTAGACATCATTGCTGTAGGGGCCGAGTCCTTAAACAACTGTTTAAACGAAACCTCAATGGAAGAGATCGCCCCAATTTCTGGGTCTTGCAAAAACCTAAACTGCTGCACCTTCCTCAATACTCAAGAAGGACCAAAAATAAAAGCAAGTAGAAAAAAAAACCTCAAAAGAAACACGAAACAAAAAGTAAGAAGAGACTGCGAAAATCTTTTATCTTGTATCTTTTCACTTGTTTTAGTCATTAGACTACGGCCATGCTGGAGCACCACCTTGAAGAGTTTTTTAGTCGATTGAATCGACCCCAGTACTTATTTCTCGTTTTAAAGCCTGTACTTATTCTGTCGATCGCTTTACCGAACCGCAAAGTTACGAAAAAGTAAACACACTAACACCAGTTGGGGACAAACATACACCCACCCACACATATATGTATATATATGACGGGCTTTAATCAGTTTCTATTTACTAAATCCACTCACAAGGCTTTAGTTGGACAGAGTCTATAGCAGAAGCAGTCCCACGTGCCACGCAAAGTTCTTATCACATAGCCACGCCGGAGGCCATAGCGAGAGATTTATAAATGAAAATATGTAACTCGCAGGAAGATCATTAAGCAATTTTGCAGAACAGAATAGCAGGACGATATTCCTTACTGATGGCACAAACGGGATTATCGCGTTATTTTTGTTTATAAATGCAGGGAAAGACATATGACTTACACTCACATTTTATTTGAATAAAACAACAACAACAACAACAGGTGCAGCAGCAGGAGCAGCAGCAGCAGGAGCAGCAGCAGCAGCAACAACAACAACAACAACAACGACGACGAGAACAGCAACAACAACAATAGTAAAAATTTGCTTCATAATTCAAGGATCGAATGAATGTAATTTAAGAACACTGTCATGTAAATAGTTTCGTAATTAACACACGCTGCACATTGTTCTATATTTCACACTCATTTCGCAATTATAGCGATGCTGGCAACCATGTAATTAGTCTTAATTTGTCGTAAAAGGAAATTTATATTGAAATCTGACATTTTATAGCCATTAAAACTAGCTGACATATTATACATACATACATACATACATATATACATACATACATATATATATATATATATATATATATATATATATACAATATTATATGTGTGTGCGTGAGTATGCGGGTACGAGTATGCATGCGTGTGTATAATTTAAATTTGGTAAATTTTGTGTACATATGTATACACACACATATAAATATACATACATGTATACTTATGTATTATATATACATACTCTTACATATATATGAACATATATATACTGAAATTGATAGGTTTAATATATATATTTAATGTGTGTCTTTCCATATGTACGTATATATAGCTGTAAAAGAAATCTATATATTTATGGATGTTTATATATATATATGTGTGTGTGTGTGTGTGTGTGTGCATACGTGCGTCTGTGTGTTTAATAATGTAGGCACACATATATACGAAGTTCTAAGTACATATGAAGAGAGTTTTGTATATTCCCAATCCTCAGGCACACACCGATAGATACTCATATACATGCATTCAAAATGCGTGTATATGCGTGGGCCTTTATGTGTATATGACATGTCATTTGCCATTATACGTATGTGTGTGGACGTATGTGTTTAAGTCTGTTTATCTATCTATCTATCTATCTATCTATCTATCTATCTATCTATCTATCT
>NC_068990.1:29207446-29210241 GCF_001194135.2 Octopus bimaculoides | reverse complement strand
ATATATATATATATATATATATATATATATATAATGCATTCATGTCTAATAAAGAGGAAGTAGTTAATTAAAAAAAGCTGAGACGTTTTAAAACCAATAATCACAAGATTTACGCTGAATGTATGTAATGAGCTATTTCATGAATTTGCATTAGCTTTGCGACTCTTTATATCTCTTCAATGCAGAAATCGTCTTAAATCTTAAAGGAAAATTACATTATATTTTTATCAGTAGCGTTCAGTGTCAAATGGCGTTAGCTGTAGTTAAATTCGTATCGAGCAATAATAATCAGACACATCAAGTGTGAAAGAGAAAAACAAAACATTTGGTTTATTGTATTGGGTTCTCAGATAAATTCTTTTTGCTCTTTTTTTCCATTTATTTTAATCCTTATTTTTCATCAAAAATTTCGGCAAACTGGTCAATAAATTATTCTCCTTCTATGTTCGTAACTTCTTGCCAATGTTCTACTAACTTATCAATGTCATGACGGTGGAAATCAGCGAATGTTGACTCATAATTTTCATTGAGCCTCGTTTTTAGGTCCATGTTGTTGTTGAACAAAATGCCCCTCAGTCTCTTGGAGACCCAACAATAAAAGCAATTATTAGAAGCCGCTATACAGGAGAATACGATGAGAGGCACTACAAATTTCCAATGGAGATCTTGCATAAGATTGTTGGTCAAATAAGTGACGTAAGGATGAGTGAAGTAGCGTCGAACAACGCCGTGTCACAGGTCGTTTCGCTTCAGCTGGATTGTCCAACGAGTGAAGGTGACGAGCGAGAGTATCATGCGAGCATCCCATCGTTGGGGCAAGCCCCTAGCCGATTGAACACGTTCAATCGATTCTCATTGAACTAAACAGGTCGGCTTGAACGCAGAGAATTTGTGAGGACGAATTACCCTAGCTTGAAACCTGAAAACTATTTCTATGCAGTTCTTTCAGTAATAGCAGCTTCTCTGTACACAACACAAAAGTTTCGAGTAGCTTTGATGCTTAAAACCTTAATTAAAAGTGAAGAGAAGCATTTTCATATGTCTGAAACGGTAAATTTATTCAAATCTAAAAAAAAAAACCAGAAGGAAATATTTTTCTCGTCATTTTAGGGTTCAACCAATTCCAGCTTGTGCAGAAAAGATTGTTTCCTGTTCGCTATATCTCTTCCATCTTCTGCCACAAATCAACTATTTGTAGTCAAATTGTCTGCGAGTATTTCCTGCGTAAAGAGATGATTAAAATTCGGCACTCAGTTTACATCTAATGCATGAATATGTAAAGTGAAACACTTTTTATTATGCGAATATTACAAACCTGAAAGAAAACTTTTTAATTTTCATATTCTTCTAAACTTCTGCGACAAATAATCACTTATATAAGCGCAGGAGTGGCTGTGTGGTAAGTAGCTTGCTTACCAACCACATGATGCCGTGTTCAGTCCCACTGCGTGGCACATTGGGCAAGTGTCTTCTACTATAGCCTCGAGCCGACCAAAGCCTTGTGAATGGATTTGGTAGACGGAAACTGAAAGAAGCCCGTCGTTTATATGTATATATATATATCTATTTATGTGTGTGTGTGTGTCTGTGCTTCTCCTCCCACCATCGCTTGACAACCGATGCTGGTGTGTTTACGTCCCCGTAACCTAGCGGTTCGGCAAAAAGAGACCGATAGAATAAGTACTAGGCTTACAAAGAATAAGTCCTGGGGTCGATTTTCTCGACTAAAGGCGGTGCTCCAGCGTGGCCACAGTTAAAATAACTGAAACAAGTAAAAGAGTAAAAGAGAGAGTATATCAATAATTGTTCATAATGGGACGAAATTTAAAGTGACGATGACGAACTTGACGTTGATAAGATTGGTTTCAAATTTTGACACATGGGGCGGCGGGCGGGGTGGTTAGGGAGCCGGATTATATCAGCCACAATGCTAATCTGGTCCTTGTTTTATCGACTCTGAAAGGATGAAAGACAAAATTGACCTCAGCGGAATTTGAACTCAGAACATAAAGACGGACGAAATGCTGCTGTTTTGCCCGTCTCGCTAACGATTCTGCCTGCTCGGCGCTTTTGGCGCTGACACGATTAAGGTTGATAATGACGAAATTAAGAGGGAAAACAGCCAAGCGTATATATTTGTGGTCAAGGGTGTCTACGTAATTATGAAGCGTGCATTTTTGTACATGTGTGAATGTGTATTTGAGGATGCATTTAATGTTATCGCTGCTACAGAGGCCTGGCTGGAGGAGACCCTATCTTCCGAGTTCTTTTACTGGGCTTAGAAAAACTGAGGGACCGCTGCAATAAGTGTGTGAATCTGAGAGGAGAATATGTCGAATAAAATCATAATTAACTGATCTTCATGTATTTTCTTTTACCCAAAGCCAGGAGCACCCTCTCGTATTTAATAGGAAATATGTATATAAATTTCTATCTATCTGCCTGTCTGTCCATCTGTCTGTCTGTCTGTCTGTCTGTCTGTCTGTCTGTCTGTCTGTCTGTCTGTCTTTGTCCCTCTATCTATTTATCTATCTATCTGTATACATACATGTATACACATGTGTATATATGTATATGATGAGTTTATTGATATAATTTTTCGCATTCCTTTTCATCATCATCATCATCATCATCATCATCATCATCTTCTTCTTCTTCTTCTTCTTCTTCTTCTTCTTCTTCTTCTTCTTCTTCTTCTTCTTCTTCTTCTTCTTCTTCTTCTTCTTCTTCTTCTTCTTCTTCTTCTTCTTCTTCACAATAACATAATTAATTTTATTCTTTTGTTATTGCATTTT
>NC_068990.1:29201750-29206643 GCF_001194135.2 Octopus bimaculoides | reverse complement strand
ATATATATATATATATATATATATATATATATATATATATATATATATAATATATGTATACGCATATATTTCCATATATATACAGGCACACACATACACACATACACATACACATGCACCGAAAATGATTCAGTAAAAAACGCTACAAGAAAATAATATGTTAGTCGTAAGACCTACTTTAGAACAAAAAAAATATTCCATTATATTTTTTAATTTTAAAAAGTGGGGAAAATGTAGAAAGTGCTTATATACACCTCCTCATGTATTTGCGTGTATATATATATATATATGCATATATATGTGTACATATATATATATATGTACACACATATATACGTATATGTTTATATATATGTCTATGTATGTATATATATACGTATATGTATATATATATGTATATACATATATATATATGTATCTATATATATGTGTATATATGTGTATATACATATATATATATGTATCTATATATATGTATATATATATATACACATATATATATATGTATATATATGTGTATATATATATATGTACACACACACACACACACATATATATATATACGTATATGGTTATATATATGTATATATATATATATATACGAATATGTATATATATATATATATATATATAACTGCTTTTGACGTTTGAATTTTATATTATTTTCTCCTTGGTTATTTGATTCATGAGTCAAAGCAACATCATTACAACGTGCCATCCATTTACACACACACACACACACACACACACACACACACACACACACTTACGCGCGCGCACGACCACACACACAACCCTCCCCACTCACTCACGTTGTATATTGTCTTTGTGTTGCTTTTTAATGTGATGTTTTGTCATCGTGTAAGCACGGCACACCTTAACAGATTCATAATGAGGATGTTTATCCTGACGTTCTGTCGTCACTCAGCCACGATGATTCATCTCCGTCTTGGTTTAACCTGCAAGATATGGCACCTAATGTTTCCCCAAATCACGCCCTACCGTCTTGAATAAGAACAGGGCAAAGTCCATAAAGGGGTGCTAGATTATAAAGTTCGATGTTGACAACGGAAATGTCTTCATCATCATCACCACACCCATCATTGTCGTCGTCGTTGTCATCTTCGTCGACCACCGTCGATACGTGTACGGCCCAATGCCAGTGTCTATCCTACAAAACCTTACACGCCATATTGTAATCGGGAACGTATCATGCATTATTATCGTTCATGTTACACTAAAAGGAGTTAGTAAGCGGCTGATTGCTTTTGAACATGTCTCGCTTGATCCCGACTGACCTTGGTCGATACATTAGTAACAAGAGCAAGAGTTAGAACAACATCAGCAAACAAAAAAAAAAAAAAAATAAAGAGCAACATGTAATACACAAACTGTACATGCAGAATATCGTTGGGCCAGAAAGTACCTGGCCAAAGGATAGTTTTTTTCCACTCCTTCTGCTTGCGACAGATGTACCTAAATGGGTGAAAGTTATAACTCCCCTGATTAAACCAAAAAACAAGAAAAAAAGAACTATAACGAGCTTGTTACAAAGATTACATTTCATAAATTTGGAGAACTATAATACCAATCACATTTACAGAACATTCTCCAAACAATTACTACTTGTAAATCTCAGCAACAGAACTTTGGAGAAAATATTGTTTGCCAACATAACATGACAGTCCTGGTTTAGGACGAATGTTGCTGTAATTTAGCCCCAGGAGACATCGTCTCCAGCTGGCGATACGACACGATCTGTGTCCTTATATTTTCGAACAAGGGAATCTAGCCCCACTCCCCACTCTGTGTTGATGAAGGGAAATGACTCGGACATCACGATACACAGATATTGTTTTGAGCTAAGTGGGGGTGCTATATATTTTTTTCTTTCTCCATCTGGTCCTTATCATCGCTGTTCTGTACGTAATGATTCTGTTCAGCTTCCTCATCGGCATCATCTTGAAATATCATTCACTGCCTTTGGTTCTAAACTTCATTTAAAATGTCTCCCCACCCCCAGACCTTTATTATCGTCATTCGAGCTGGCGGAATCGTTAGCACGCCGGGCGAAATGCTTTGCGGCATTTCGTCTGTCTTTATGTTCTGAGTTCAAATTCCGCTGGGGTTCACTTTGCATTTCATCCTTTCGGGGTTGATGAAATAAGTACCAGTTAGATATTGGAGTCGATGTAATCGTCTAACCCCTCCTCCAACTTTCCAGGCTTTGTGACTACAGTATAAAAAATTATTCGAATCCTCTTCTTGCCCCACCTTTCAGTTCGTCAAAAATATCATTATCACCGCCACAAACACCACCAAGAAAGAAAAGAAGAAGAAGAAGCAGTAGAAGAAGAAGAAGAAGAAGGAGAAGAAGAAGAAGAAGAAGAAGAAGAAGAAGAAGAACAACAACAACAACATCAACAACACCAACAACAACAAATGTCTAAGAGGAAGAAGCTATGCAGTGGTTTTTAACAGCGAGAAATCTCTCTCAAATCATACCTTACTTCCTTAAAAATGGAAGGCTACATTGTTAAATGTAGTTCGAGATATGCTGAAAGGCGTGGTGGTCATCGTTGGAAAGCATTTTGTTATTCGATGCTAAATCACGACGACCACCACAACCACTTCCCTCCCTGCCACAACCATAAACATCAGCACTTTAACTACTACAACGACGACCACTACCAACACCATAACGACTACCTCCACTCCCAACACGACCACGACGACCACCATAACCACCACCACCTCAAACAACAACAATACCCTCTCCTCCGCCTCCTCCGCCTTCTCCTCATAATTCTTCCTATTGTTAATTTATTTCTATTGATTTCCATTTCAATTTGCAGAAATCAATAACCAATCACATTAATGTTACTGTTTAAGATTTCATTATTTCTCCTGTTGATTTAATCGATCAACCCCTCCCCACAAATATTTGGCCTTGTGCTTATAGTAGAAAGAATTCTTCTTCTTCTTCTTCTTCTTCTTCTTCTTCTTCTCATTATTATTATTATTATTATTATTATTATTATTATTATTATTATTAATAGTTATTAGTGATTCAATTGCTAATGCGCTAGACAAAGTGCTTAGCAGCATTCCTTCCGGCTTTACGTCCTGAGTTCAAATACGTTTGGGGTCGAATTTAACCTTCATTTGTTTGGAGCCGATGAAATAAAGTACCAGTGAAGTCGACGAAACCGACACTACCTGCTTCCAAAATTGTTGAGCTTGTGCCAAAATTGGAAAGAACTATTATTGAGGCGATGAGCTGCCAGAATCATTACCGCGGTGGATAAAATGCTTAGTGGCATTTCTTCCAACTCTTTAGAGTCTTACTTCCAAATCCGCTGAGGCCGACTTTACTTTTCGGTCTTTCTGTAATCAATAAAAACGATCAACCGGTTTGCTTCTAATTGCTAATCCTGGACTGAAATTTGAACCCATTGCTCTTATCATCATACGTTGCTCGTTTTACTGATGTTATTCCTTCAACCGAAGGCAGTTCTGATGGCTGATAGAGGAAACATATTATCAAATCCCATCTTTCGTTCAATGTATCTAGGAAGACATTATATGTTGAGTCTTTTCCCTGTTTAAGATGTCGGGTGAGATTAAAGGGAGATAATATAGTTCTAGATAAAAAGCACAATGCCGGAATAGAAGATAAGATGGTCCCCAAGAGAAATCCTTCCATGACAGTCTTTTCTAAATCAGGATTAACCAGAATAAATCCGGATTAGTCAAGTCTTAAACACTAACCAGGAGATTACTTAGAAAATCAAAATAACTTTGAAGAGAGGTCGCTGTTCGTTAAGGACATTATAAGTGCTTGAAGTTCATTCCGTTGAATTGTTTGAGATTCTGAAATAAACAAGGAATTGTCTTTGATCCATCCGATTACGCAGAGGGGATTGAAGAGATTTTCTCAGACAAATTCCAATGAAGGTCAACAAGAATGGTTATCATTTGAGTGTGTAGTTTGACATTTCTAGTGTCATTCGAAATCTAGAGCAAGGAGTAAAAATTAAAACACGAACAAAAAAGAAACAAAGTAAACAAAAAAAAAAAGCAAAAGAAAAACGGATAAGCCAACCGTTCTTCTGGAATAAAATGCTTGTGGGATGTATGTATGTATGTATGTATGTGGACTTTGTGGAGTGTGTATGAATGTGCGTGTGTACGTGTCAGGGCCTCACGAAGGCTAGCAGATCGGAATGTCGAAGTCACTGTCACCTATCTTCTTGCAAAAGCTCATTTTCAACTCTACTAAAAAGAAATGAATAATTCTTCAGAATAATGGTAAATTGTTTATATTGTAACTTGAAACAAATACTAACGCATGCGCACCACAGACCCATCTATTCTTCCATCCCTCCATCCCTTCATCCATCCATCCATACGTACGTTCGTACATATATACATAAAACAAAGCATACAAATCTGCACATATATATATACATACATGCATGCATACATACATACATACATGCATACATACATACATACATGCATACATACATACATGCATATATACAAAATACCCTGTTGATGCTGTTCAAATTCCAATGAAGGAGCCTTGGATCTAGGTTAGAAACCGGCTATTTCTATACTGGCAAGAAATTTTAAAATAAAAATGAATAATGGTATACATACCCGAAAGAAGAAAGCTGATTCGAAGACTACAAATCCAATCCCTCACTGGTACTGTAAAAATCTGTAAAACTTTCCCGAAGTTTATCATTTAAATATATATGAGCATGTCTAGATATGCAGCTATATGCATAAGAATACATACATAAAACATACAAATCTGCACATACACACATACATACAGATAGGTGTGTGTGTGTATGTATGTATATATATATATATATATATGTA
>NC_068990.1:29197977-29201286 GCF_001194135.2 Octopus bimaculoides | reverse complement strand
TGTGTGTGTGTGTGTGTGTGTGTGTGTGTGTGTGTGTGTGTGTGTGTGTGTGTGTGTATGTATATACTGTAGTGTCTGGGGAGAGTCATTTTCTTTTTGTGCCTTATAATATATATGTATGTATATACATGTAAGTGTATATATGTAAGTACACATTTATATATACATTTTATAAATGTATATGCTAGAAATGAGGAGTTGACAGACAGCCGACAGCAGATGAAGAGTCCTTTCTCTGTGTTTACTTGTCCTGTTGTCCATTTTTCTCTCTCGTTGTTTACGTATTTAACTCGTTTGTCTTCGTGTCTCACGTTGTTTACACAGTTGGTGACGTCCTGTACCCATATATGCACATATTATTATTATTATTATTATTATTATTATTATTATTATTATTATTATTATTATTATTATTGTAGTAGTTGTTGTTGTTGTTGTTATTATTATTAAATATATATATATACATCCATACACATATGTATACACACAACGATGATATATCTAAGTTGGCTGTCTGTTTTTCGGCGGGGTAGTGTGTACCGCGCAGTTGGTTGCGTTGTGTTGTGACGTGTTGTGTTATTCAATGTTATGTCTTTCTTTTGTTCTTCTTTCAGGCGTCCCCACCCCGCATTCATCGTCAACATAGCCGTCACCAATTATCATCATCATCGTCACAATCATCACAATCATCATCGCTGTTACCACCACCACAAACACCATGATTACCATCACCGTTATCGAGGTCCCCACCACCTGCCCCTTCTCCTCCTCGGCGTCGTTGTTGTGGTCATCAATGTCGTCATCATAATCATCATCATCATCATTGTAGCCGCCTCTACGTCGACGACGACGACCACCACTACCACGACAACCACAACCAACACAACCACGATCACCTCAACCATCACCTTCATCATCATCACCATCATAATCACCATCGTCGTTGTCGTAGTCGTACGCATCACCATCGTTTTCGTCAACACTGTCATCACCATCATCATCATCATCATCATCATCATCACCACCACCATTATCACCACCACCACCACCACCACCACCACCACCACCACCACCACCATCATCATCATCGTCATCGTCATCACCTACTCCCTCTGGCAAATGCAATGAAATAATTATCCCCCACTTTTTCTGTCTCCCTCTTCCCCTTCCTCCTCTCACCCATCCTATCATCATCCATTCATCATCTTTATCCCAATAATCATCAGCCCCCACTCCACCCCACCCCGCTCTTTCTTATAATCATTACACAGAGTATTTTTGGTTTTTTAAACCAAGAATTCATGAAAATCTAAAAAAGAAGAAAAAAAAAGAAATGGAAAAAAAACAGTTGAAATAAATCACATCATAATCTTTATTAACGGTCTTTTGGTTGTTGTTGTTGCTGTTGTTGTTGTTGCAGTTTGTCATTGTTTTCTTTTGTTTGTTCTTTGCATTTAAAATTAGTTCCTGCTTGAATATTTCTATTTTCGCCATCGCTCGGTATTAGCTTCATCGTTGTAGCCATCACCGTCATCGTCATCATCATCATCATCATCATCATCATCATCATCGTCGTCGTCGTCGTCGTCATCATCATCATGATCTTCACCACCACCACCACTACCATCATCATCATCATCATCATCATCATCATCATCATCATCATCATCATCATCTTCACCACCATCATCGTCAACATCATCATCATCATCATCATCGCCGTCGTCGTCGTCGTCGTCATCATCATTGTTCCAAGAGTCATCACAATCTGCATCGTCTTCGTCATAATCAATTTTTTGTTGTTGTTGCTGTTACATTTCTACTTCTTGTTTTCTCCTCCTCCTCCTCCTCCTCCTCCTCCTCCATAATAATAATGGTTTCAAATATAACCACAAGGGCAGCCTTTTTGGGATGAGGGGATGTGTCGATTACATTGACCTCAGTGTTTCACTGGTACTTAATTTATAGAGCCCGAAAGGATGAAAGGTAAAGTTGACTTCGACGGAGTTTGAACTCAGAACGAAGCGGTAGAAAAAATACCGCTAAGCATTTGGTCCGGTGTGCTAACGAACCTGCCACCTCACTGCCTTCATGAATAATAATAATAATAATAATAATAATAATAATAATAATGATGATAATAATAATAATAACAATGATAATGATAATAATAATAAATGCCTTGATGCAGTACCAGGCAGTAGATCTCATGGATTTTGGTCTTAACTGATTGGAAAGTGTTATCATGTACATTAATTTTTTCTTGGTACAAAAGATGGGCTACAGCAAACATTCTGCTTTACACAACACAAGATTTGCTGGTCAGTTGTTTGACCTTAACTAGTTGAGCATGTCCCTTGATGGCTGACGATATGTGCATCTGTGATTACGAGCAGAAGTAGTGGGGGAGCATCATAGCCATGTGTTGAGAGGAATCCTTTGGGGTTTGGAGAATTCACCTCTAGGAACATGAGTGTTTTCTTCATCATCCTTAAAACAAAGCTCATTCGGGGATCTTTAGAGTGGGATGGCATACTCGACCTGAAGAAAATTCAAGTTGGGCTCCACCTGCAAGTTCATGCGCTGTTTATCTTGATATGTGATCACCATTTCGTACACATATGGTTGTGATGTATGTGTCGGGTGTACCCTTATCAGACGAGTAGTCATGATGGGTATATTAGGGCTCTAACATTTGTAACATAGTGCCACTTCGATGGCATGCGCCAATCTCTCACTCAATAATAATAATAATGATGATGATGATGATGGTGATGATAATGATGATGATAATAATAATAATAATAACAACGATAATGATAATAATAATACAAATTATTCATTATTTCAAATTTATGCCACAAGAGCAGGTGCGGGAGTTGGGGATGAGTCGATTACTTCAAATTGATAAGAGTTGTAAATCGCCCGTTTGCAGGATGTGTGGCAGCAGAAACAAAACAATCTCACATATTGTGAGTGAGTGTATCAAGCTGGCCCAAAAGCATTACAAAGGGAGACACGATAACGTGGCTAAGTTCGTCCGCTGGAGGCTTTGAGAAAAGTACGGCCTGAACAGAGCACGGAAATTGTATGAACATGAACCAGAAGGAGTCACCGAGAACAAGGAACATAAGATACTGTGAGACTTTACAATCCACTGTGACTTCCTAATCGATGTTCAGAGACAAGGTAATGTGATAGATAAAGGAAAAAAAAAAAAAAGGAAACGAAGATCATAGATATTGGAACACTTGGAGATGCAGGCAGAAGTGACAAAGAACTAGAAAAGACTAAAAAGTATAGATTACT
>NC_068990.1:29186163-29195449 GCF_001194135.2 Octopus bimaculoides | reverse complement strand
TATATATTATATATGGCAAATCTTTCGGACTTTCAAAGAGGCCAAATTGTTGGTGCTCGTATGGCAGGCGCTAGCGTAATGTTTGGTGTATCAAGAAGCACTCTGTCGAAAGTAATAGCAGCCTTTGACAAAGAGCGAAAAGCCTCCTCGTCGAAACAAAACTTCGGAAGAAACCCAAAACTTTTAGATAGGGACCGTCGGTCTCTTACGCGAGTTGTTAGAAAGGACCACAAAAGTACAGCTTTCAAAATTACTGCAGAGCTTAATCACAACCTTGAGAACCCAGTTTCCACAAAAACTGTTCGTCAGGAGCTGCACAAAGCCTGATTTCATGGGTGCGCTGCAATCAGGAAACCACTACTTACAAAAGCAAATGTTGCTAAGCTTTTAGAATTGTCCCTAGAACAGTGGAAGAATGTTATTTTCTCGGACCAGTCATCCTTTACCCCATTTCTGACCACCGGCCGAGTATACCTGTGGAGACATCGAAAATAAACATTTGATTCAGACCGCCTTCTTTTAACTGTTAAATATGGAGGAGGATCTGTGATGATCGGGGTGGGACTATATCGTGGAAATACGCGGGCCCAATGGTTTCCCTTCATGGCAGAATTAATAGTCAAGACTATTTAAGTATTTTATCTGATCAAATTCATCCTATGGTTGCGGAACTGTTTCTGGAGGGAAACGTAATCTTTCAGGATGATAATACACCAATTCACACAGCCAAAATTGTTACTGAATGGCACGAGGAACATTCTAGTGAAGTTGAACGTCTTATTTGGCCATCACAGTCCCAAGATCTCAATATTATTAAACATTTATGGTGCATTTTAGAAAAACAATTAAAGAATCTATACCCCCCACCTTCAACACAACAAGAATTGTCGACTGTTTTAGTTGAAGAATAAACACAAATTCCTCTGGAAACAATTCAAACTTTGTACAAGTCCATACCTCGTTAGAATTCAAAGTGTAATTACTGCCAAGGGCGGTCCTACCCCATATTAAAGAAATTTGTTTGAAATTTTAATGTGTTTCCATTATTTTGTCCAATCTCTGTACGTACATATTTACATATATTTACATGCATATATACGTGCGTGCATATATATTCTCTTATTCTGTTACTTGTTTCATTCATTTGATCGCAGCCATGCTGGAGCAACGCCTTTTAGTCGAATAAATCGATCCCAAGACATATTCTTTGTAAGCCCGGACTGATTCAATTGGGCTCTTTTGCCGAACCGTTAAGTTATAGGGACGTAAACAAACCAGCGTAAACACAGACGCAGAGACACATATATAAATACACACACACGCACACACACACACACACACACACACACACACACACATGGATCGACTTGTTCGACTAAACCTTGAATCCGTTGCTCCATGATGGCCGCTGTCCAATGAGCGAAACAAGTAAAAGGTTAGTGTATCTAAGACTACTTTGAATGTGTCCTTCCTTTTCAATACAGTAGGGATGTGATTTAATGAATACGTGTCTGCTGTTTCTTGCTATAGCATTATTATCAAAGAATTTCAGTTTGGAAAATAGAACCGATATTTTTTACTAAATTCTTCTTGGGCCACAGCTGCATTATTCCTTTAATACTCAGCAATTTTCTTCCGTACTTGCACACTCCGTTATATTTAGAAAGTCATGTAGAAGTAAGTTGAAGTAATTTGAAGTAAACTTAAGAGCAGGTATGGCTGTGTGATTAAGAAAATCGTTTTGCAACGGGTTCAGTCTTGGTTCAGTCCTGGTTCAGTCCTGGTTCAATCCTGGCCAAGTTACTTCTACGCTAATCCTGGACCGACCAAAGCCTTTTGAGTGAATTCGTGACCGTAAATTCTGTGGGAGCCATTGTATATATGTACACACACACACACACACACACATATATATATGATGTCGGTTTGCTTACGTCTCCGTAACAAAGCGGCTCGTTAAAAGAAACTGATAAAATAAGTACCAGCTTTTAAAAGAAAGTAACTACTGAGGTCGATTTGTTCCACTAAATCCCTTCCTGGCAGTGCTCCAGAATGGACGCATTCCAATGACTGAAACGCAGAAAAAAATTTCTCATTAATCAACTCTCTTTTTACTCTTTTTATTTGTTTCAGTCATATGACTGTGACCATGCTGGAGCACCACCTTTAGTGTGTATATATATATATATATATATATATATATATATATATACACACACACAACGAGCTTTCAGTTTCTGTCTACCAAATCTACTCACAAGGCTTTGGTCGGCCCGAGGCTATGGTAGAAGACCCTTGCTCAAGGTGCCACGCAGTGGGACTGAACCCAGAACCATGTGGTTGGCAAGCACGCTACTTACCAAACAGCCACCCTTGGTTAGACCTTCCTTGGCTTTGAAGAATATCACTCGATAAGCCTCCAACGGTAACTGGTTCCATCACAAATATTATGGTTTTTTTGTGACCATTGTTATAACTTGTGAATTTTATAAACTTTAAACTTCTTTTGCGATTAAAATGTTTGGCATAATTTATTTTGTTTTTTTAATTCTTTACATTGGTTTTGTCCTAATGCAGCAGCGAGCTGGCAGAATTATTATCGGCATTTCGTCCGACTTCGCGTTCAAATTCTGTTGAGGTCAACTTTGCTTTTCACCCTTTCCGGGTCGATGAAATAAGTACCAGTTAAATACTGGGGTCGATGTAATCGACTTCCCCCTCCCCCGAACTTGCTGGCCTTGTACCAAAATGTGAAAGCAATATTTAGTGATGTGCCGTGTCACAACGGAGACACACAATAGTCCATGGCTCACATCATACACGCCCCGTATATTGAGAAGCGTATACCGGAGATTGAAACTACTTATACAAGAGTCGACGCCATTCTTTGCAATATATGACCTATCAGTGATAATTTAGTTATTCAATTACCGTGTGAAATGAACCATAGAAGCTGTTTCGGTAGGAAACCTTTGAACAATATTATGGTGTTGCATACAACTAGCGGCCAATAAAATCATTATTTCATCTTGTAACGCCGTTGAGCCTGCATTGCTGTTTATAACATTCACAAGTCATAACAATGGTCACATAAAACTATGATATTTGTGATGGAAACAGTTACCGTTGGAGGCTTTTCGAGTGATATTCTTCAATATCAAGGAAAGTCTAATCTGTGCGTCAGCAACGCTTTCTTCCTATTCAAATTATTAAAGTGAAAAACAATGAAACAGAAATACAGATAGACAGATAGACAGATAAACAGATAGATAGATAGAGAAAGAGAGGTGGGAGAAAGAAATGGAAAGCGATAATTGAATGGTTGGGGTTATTCGATTGATGGCCAACACTATGGAAAAGATTGTTGGGACGGTTGTCATATTAGGTGGTAGAAGAGTGTGCCAAGAATGCAAAAGTGTCAGAACATTGGACCAGAATTTCTTACGCTTTTTAAATAATTCCTTCACGTCTAAGGCATCGAGCTGACAGAATTGTTAGCGTGCCGGACAAACTGCTAAGCGGCATTTCGTCCGTCTTTACGGCGCTTCAAACATTGAAAGCGCATGGCTTGTTGGTTAAAGTATTCGGATCACGATCGAAAGGTCATGAGTTCAATTCCTGGCGGTGTGTTGTGTCTTTGTGGAAGATACTTTATCTCCCGTTGCTATAGTTAACCCCGTTTATTGTTCCTTCACCTCGTCTTTGTGCTTTCTCTATTTTTGGACCATAACTACATAGAAGCTTCCCTGTTGATTCAGTTTTAGTCTCAATTGCTGATATATATATAGAGTCGGTTCACGAGAGTCTTACCATCTGGACTCGTAACAAGCATTTTACTTAAGTGGCACTCCAGCGGTCACCACGACGAAAGTTCAAGTTGATCCGATCAACGGAATATCCTGCTTGTGAGATTAACGTGAAACTGGCTGAGCACCTCACAGACACGCGTACCCTTAACATAATTTTCAGGGAGATTCAGCGTTACACAGAACGTGACAAGGCTGGCCCCTTGAAATGCAGGTACTACTCATTTTGGACACTACACAAGGACACGACGCGCCGCTGGATAGAGAACTCACGACCATAAAGTCGTGAGCCGAATAACACAATCGTTAATCCACGCACATTCATAGTATTATGTTTAATTTTACTTAAACCACAAAAACTCAAAATGGATGCTGCTTTGGCAAAAATAGGAAATATTGGTAGAATATAATTCGATTCTTGTACATTTGTACCTTCTCCATCAGATTCTAAAATCTGTTGAAGCTTTGATTTCTCCAGACGCAATAAAAATAAACTCTGTCGTTGTTTGGCACCAGGACGCTTCTGCCGGAGTGGTATGAAGATCGAAAGCATTCTATTCTTGACCATTTGGTCGATTTCAGTATCTAGATTTACATTCCCTCCGTAACTGTGTGTTTTCACTCTTCGTATACTTCAAATACGGTAAAGCAGCAAGCCGGATAAAATACATTACAACATTTCTTTCGGTTTTGCCTTCTGTGAGTTCATATCCCACCGAGGTCAACTTTACCTTTCATTCTTTCGAGGTTGATAAAATAAAATTACCAATTAAATACTGACGTCGATTGTATCAACCTTAGTACTATCTCCAAGATTGCTGCCCTTGTGGCAAAATTTGAAACGATATTTCAAAAATCTGTACAGAGAATATGTGAATGGGGGAAATTTGCTGCTATTTCTAGCCGATCAAAAGTTGTGTATACACCAGTGGTTCCCAAAATTTTTGATATAAGAGTCAGATACAAAATCTGGTTTCTTTTAGAGAATCGCGCCAAAATAAAACGCAAGTCAATTGAAGAAAAAATTATTATATTAATAGCGGAAAGACCATCGAGGGTTGCTGGAAGGATGTTTGAGGGCCGCATGAGGCACTGGGAGCCGTGGTAGAGAAACACTGGTATAGGTTCGCTCACTGTTATAAACTAAGGTCAAGTCAATCACCTATGTAGATTCAGTGAGAAATCTATAGATCTATAGGGCTGGCATGGCTCATATGTCGTTTCTTATCTCTATGGTAATCTGCCATAACATATATTTGGTTGTTCCTCTCTTGACTTCCGCTGACACAGATCACTGCAAGTCTCCTGGAATTGAAGTCATTACATACAATTAAGAAATCAATACATCAATATATTAATGCTGGAACCGATAGTAAGTCGATAAAAATGTCAGCTTCTCATCTGAGATTAAATCCTGCCGCGCATGGAAATAGAAAAGAATAGAAGAAAATAGAACGGAATGGATATTCTCTTTGTCTAAACATTGGCATATTCGGATGACACATTATTGCAACTCAATTCTTCTAACACTCATATGAATTATATGCTTAACTGTCGGCGACGTTACAGCAGCATGACAGCAACAACGACAACAATAGTAATAACAGTAACAACAACAACAACAGCAACAACAGTAATAATAATCCTTTCCTGAATTGGCACGAGACCTGAAATTTTTTAGGGAAGGGGAATAGTCGATTACATCGCCCCTAGTGCTCGACTGGTACTTGATTTATCGACCTCGAAGGGATAAAAGACAAAGTTGACTTCAGGTCGAATTTGAAGTCTGAACGTAAAGACGGACGAAATGCTGCTAAGCATTTTGCCTGGCGTTGTAACGATTCTACCAGCTCGCCGACCTATATCATAATAATAATAATAATAATGATGATGATGATGATGATGATGATGATGATGATGATGATGATGATGTAGTGGTATATGATGAAGTCGTTAACCTCTATCATATAAGCGTCCGTTTAGGTTCTGCAATGGTCAAATGTTTCTAACTGGAGTAAAGATTGTTTGCCATCATAACATAGCAGTCCTGGTTTAGGACGAATGTTGCTGCAATTTAGCCCAGGAGACATTGTCTCCAGCTGGCTATACGACACGATCTATGTCCTTATATTTTCGAAAAAGGGAATCTAGCACCCCACTCAGCTCAAAACAATGTCTGTGTATCGCGATTTCCTGGTTATTTCCCTTCATCAGCACAGAATACACAGATATTATTTTGAGCTGAGTGGGGGAGGGTGCTAGATTCCCTTGTTCGAAAATATAAGGACACAGATCATGTCGTATAGCCAGCTGGAGACAATGTCTCCTGGGGCTAAATTATAGCAACATTCGTCGTAAACCAGGACTGCTCTGTTATGTTCGCAAACAATCTTTACTCCAAAGTACTGTTGCTGAATATATCACGTTGTGAGATTTACAATAGTAATTTTCTAAGTTTCTAACTGAGCTATTAACATGTACAATAAGAGATACAGTAACGAAATCATTATTCTATACCTAATAAATGGTTTATTGTAAGAGTGAAATGTGTGTAGCCATCTGTTAATAAATACGATCGATTTATTATGGTGCTTCTTGTGGAGACAAGATATTGTAGCCATATTGTTATTCGATAGACGTGTCACAACATAACAGACTTATATATATACTCATGTATATAAAAAATTAACAGAAAAAATCCAAGGCTGTGAAAGATTTCAGAACATTTATAAAGAGAATGTCTTACAGCTGTTTGCGGGATATTTTATATATCCCTTCATCAGAGACGGTGCAAGAAAATGGTTAAGCAATAGTTATTATAGAGAAGATATGAAATATATATATACTCATATATAATATATATATATATATCTACACACACACACACACACATACACACGCACGCACACACACACACACACACACACACACACACACACACACACACACACACACACACACACACACACACACACACACACACACACACACGCACACACACATATATATATTCATATATAATACACACACACGCACGTATATGTACATGCATATAAATACACACATACATACAATTTCAAAAGGAGAACAGAAATGGAATTAAAAATTTCACAACAGCTGTTTCAACAACATCTTTTATTGATAAATACTTCGATTACACCTTGTAAAATCTGCCATCTTCAGGTGATTTTAATCAAATGATCATATAGGAATGTAGAGAATTGAAATTGACCAGCTTGCTAAATATTTAGCGAGACAAGAGAAGTTGCTAATAGAACAGATGAATTTTAAAGGGTTGCCAGTAACAGTCTAAAGGCAGAGTTCATTCTTGCTGGTCGTAGAAAGAATTTCTTACTTCCGTTGGGTAGCATAATTGCAGAAGACAACGCGAGGTCATTTGTGGGTAGGAGGGAGAGTCTAAAATTAATAGCATAGATGGAGGTTAGAGGACTGCGTAGTGGGGGTTCAGACGGCGAAGCCTTTCGTCCCGGCAATTAAGATAGGGTTACTTCCATTTATTTTTTAATTCAATTCAACAAGAGTTTTAGGGTTAAATATAAAATATAAGGTCATCCAGTTATTTATATATTCACTTATTTAACAGTCTTTTCTCTGACCGCTTTATTGCCAGAAGGGTAAGTGATAGAGACACAAAGTCTGAGATTCTATTATGGGGAGGGGGTCGGAAATAATAGCGGTCATCCAATCAATAAATAGATAAATAAGGAAGTAAAGAGAATGCAATAAAAACATATATGAAAGCAAAAAGACAATAGTAAGTGAAAGATGATAATAAACATTTATAATAAAAAAAGGGGATATAATAGAAAAAAAAGGGTATATGATAAAAGAATATGGATAATAATAAAAATGGAATTGGTAAATAGTGACTTTGTAAATAATATCATAGGAATTATAAAGATAATTAAAAAGTAGTCAGAAATAGCATAATGGAATGAAGAAAAGTAAAATAAAATAAGGTAATATGATAGGATCATGTATATTAGCAAGAAAAGGGGAAAAAGGCAAAATAATAATGATGATAACGAAATAATTGTAGAAAGACAGAACATATAATACCCAAAATATTATAATATAAAAATATAAATGTATTTAAAAAATACAACTATGAAGACACGTGTTAATCATAGTTTGGAGTAAATTCAAAGTAATATTACATACTACAGTAATATGATAAAAATATATTTATAAAAGCATTCATAAAATTTCTGAGTATGTAAGGCAATCTTAAAGATGTCTGAGAAAGGAAATCGGATCCGTATCAATCAGTTAGTTACGAGTATAGGGCAAGCGTTTCTCTATATTTACAGCTTCAGTTAATACAAGTATAAAATAAGGGTTGATGGGTATGATAAGACACGAAGATATAATTCAATGTAGTAAAATATAATAGTAATAATATATAACAAGAGCACTGAGAGTGCACAGACTTCCGCTAAGGCAATACCAATGTCCTCTCAATGAAATTCGAACCCAAAGACAGACGAAATACCGCTAATATACATGATCCTATCATATTACCTTATTTTATTTTACTTTTCTTCATTCCATTATGCTATTTCTGACTACTTTTTAATTATCTTTATAATTCCTATGATATTATTTACAAAGTCCCTATTTACCAATTCCATTTTTATTATTATCCATATTCTTATATTATATACCCTTTTTTTTTCTATCATATCCCCTTTTTTAATTATAAATGTTTATTATAATCTTTCTTTTACTATTGTCCTTTTTCTTTCATATATGTTTTTATTGCATTCTCTTTACTTCTTTATTTATCTATTTATTGATTGGATGACCGCTATTATTCCCACCCCCTCCCCATAATAGAATCTCAGACTTTGTGTCTCTATCACTTACCCTTCTGGCAATAAAGCGAGCAGAGAAAAGACTGTTAAATAAGTAAATATATAAATAACTGGATGACCTTATATTTTATATTTAACCCTAAAACTCTTGTTGAATCGAATTAAAAAAATAAATGGAAGTAACCCTATCTTAATTGCCGGGACGAAAGGCTTCGCCGTCCGATCCCCCACTGCCCAGTCCTCTAACCTCCATCAATGCTATAAATTTTAGGTACTGCCCCCACCCCTACCCACAAATGACCTCGCGTAGTCTTCTGCAATTATACTAGCAATCGGAATTAAGAAATTCTTTCTAGGACCAGAAAAGCTCGTAGAATCATGAAGGTGTATATGCCGTTGATTTTTGAATGTTTCTCAATATATATATATATGTGTGTGTGTGTGTGTGATAGTTTTTCAGAACCTACTGTTTAATATGATGTTTAAATTGTACTTAATTGTATGAAAATCTCCCTGCATTTATACACGTAACCACATGCATTTTAGTGAGCGACGAATAGGTAGTGAACGGATGCTCGAAAAGACGAATGATATGCAAACTTAGACTCAGATTTTAATATGTTATATATATATATATATATATAT
>NC_068990.1:29185013-29185943 GCF_001194135.2 Octopus bimaculoides | reverse complement strand
GTGTGTGTGTATACGCGCACGTATACAGGACAAATGCATAATAAGAAGGAGAATATATGAAACAGAAAGAACGTAATATGAGATAAATATAATGGAGACTTATTGCTCTTTATGATTTGATGTCGAATGACACTATGGCCATCTTTTCTTCTCTCGGGGTCGGTTAAATAAAATAGCAGCCGAGAGCATTGGAAATTCAGAAGGGTAGAAGTGTTGGATAAAAGGCCTTTTCGTACTTGTTTCGATCTTTAAGTTCTGAGTTCGAATTCGGCTACAGTCATTCTTTCGGAGACGATTAAATAGAGCAATAATCGAGAGCACTCGATTTGCCAGACCGTCAGAACGTTGGACAAAATGCCTTTCGGTATTTGTTTTGGCTCTTTACGTTCTGAGTTCGAATTCTGCTATGGACATATTCTCCTGGGGTCGATTTGCAGAATTGTTAAAGCGTTCGACACGATACCTCACATTATTTTTCTGGTACTTCACATCCTCGAGAACTGTGACAGGAGAAGTGAAGATGTTTATAACAAAACGACAAATAGAATCTGACCAAAATACCCGCAGAAAGGCCACGAAAAAGATCCTAGAAGAAATGCTGCTAAGTATTTTGTTCGATGCACTAACGATTCAGTCAACTCGTCGCCATGAATATGGCGAATCATGTCTCAAATATTGGTTTCAAATTTTAGCACAAGGCCAGCAATGTTGGGGGAGGAGGTAAGTCAATTACATCCACTCCAGTGCTTGATTGGTACTTATTTTATAGATCCCGAAAGAATTAAACGCAAAATCAATTTTGAGAGGCTTTAAATTCTAAAGGCAAAGACGGACGAAATGCCGCTCCGTAATTTGCTCTGCGTGCTAACGATTCTGCCCGGTTGCCATCACAGTCAACGGACCCCCCCCCCGCCATTGTGGTCTTCCATG
>NC_068990.1:29181470-29185003 GCF_001194135.2 Octopus bimaculoides | reverse complement strand
AGTCAACGGACCCCCCCCCCGCCATTGTGGTCTTCCATGTAAATGGCTTGATTTGCATATAATGTCACCAGGAACGGTTTGTCTTCATCATGATCAGGATCATGATGATGATGATGATGATGATGATCATCATCATCATCATCATCGTCGTCGTCGTCATCATCATCATCATCATCATCATCATCAACTCCTGGACATTACCCCTCGAGTCCTAGGACTCAGGGGTCCGGCTACCCGGTTTCCACAGTGCATAAGTTACCGACATTCCTTCAGGACAAGATGCCATTTCGTTGCAGGATTACTCATTTACAGGTGAGTAGAATGCAGCAACGTGAAATGCAGGTTTTTGCTCAAGAACAAAATGCGCCCCCCCGACCCGAGAATCGAAACATGATCTCGTGATCCTGAGTGCAACACCCTTACACTAAGCCGCCTTCAATTTCAGTATGACCAAATTAATCCAGCAATGAGCATCCAGTTGGTCATGGAGGCCTATGGTCAAAAGAAATTTGGTCCTAGTTAAAGGAATCCTACGATCTTTGTATCCAACGAATTAATGTTTTCGAGAGCAAGATTTCTTGTTCCATACAATTGTTGGTTGTTGGCATTCGTACAGAGTTCTCGGTATTTTTCATAAAAGCTATTTATTCATCACGATAAACCCTGTATTTGGTTGGAATATTTTTTATTGACACTGTAAGAATGAAACTAATGTCTACTCTTGTAGGATTTGAAATCAGAACGAGTCATGTGGTCACCAGATATTGTAAAATATAAGCTTACCATTCTACTGTTTCTGTTACACAACTGCATTCTTTTACCAGATAATTCATGAATCGAAGTGCCATCACAACATAAAGTATACAGTTGGAACTTCCTTGTATTTAAAATTCAGCACCGAAAATAGTTTGTTTAGGAAACAATCAGATTGATGTTGAAAGACATTAGAGAAGCTGGACAATATTTGGTTGAATTCTTAATATAAATGAACGTCATTAGATTTGAATAGAAAGCAAACGAGAGCAGACCACACGGATAGCTTCTCCTTAAGTAATGACAGCTTCCTTTTCAAAGATATTCAAAAGGTCGTTTAGCTTTTGTTATTCCGAACATTTGGTTATTATAATGGAGTTAATCATGTCAATATATAAGGAAAAAGCAGTAAAAAGAGACTGCATCGAAAGCACATTTTTCAACGGAGAGCAGAAGGTATTCAAACCGAAATTAGAGAATATGGAATTTAGATAAAGTTTGGAACAAATATGCCATCTGCTATGATTTATTATTCTACTTGAAGATTAAACTCTATTTTACAGATGGTTATTTAAAACTGATAAACATTGTAACTCTTTGGTAGAATTGCCATTATATTCTAGAATTTCGTTGTTTTTTTTAATGAAAATTAAAATTTTCAGTTAAGAGAAAACAAAGAGAGAAAAATAGAAAGCTTGTGGAATATTTGTTATTTTACTATTTTTTGGAATTTCAAGTTTGAAATTGATTGACTCCTGGATGGGTGTGTGTCGAAAAGTTGTTACAAAGCGTGCGTTCAACTGCGAAGTGATTTATGTTCAAGAGAACTCTTACGTTGGCGGGATAGCCGTCGTCTGATCAATGACTAATGAACTGTGAAAGGCATAGCAGAATGAGTGGGAGAGAAAGAGAGAGAGAGAGAGAGAGAGAGAGAGAGAGAGAGAGAGAGAGAAAGAGGGAGAGAGAGAGAGATATGAAGGGGATGTGCAACAAGCCTATTTACATGAAGTGAAGGAGATGAAAGTGAATGTCTGGGAACTGTGATCGAAGCATGTTAATCCTGGGTCTTGGGCTACGATCCCTGACAATTAAATCTGTCAATCATGTATAATACTTCCTCGAATTTCTGTTGGTATTGATTAGCTATTGGCTAAAACCAATGGTGCAGATCAATGATGAAAAATACTTCAGATCGACATCGTCCCATCAGAATACTTTCAGGGCAATAAAATGTAACACGTGATCACGTGATCGAGCAGACTATCGGATGTTGTTATACACCGCTATTCACAATGCTCTTAGCTTTTGAATGCTGCTATCCCGCTGTCTAGTGGGGGCAGGCCAAGCATTCCTCCCGATCGGAAAGCTAACCCGTTGCAGTGTGACCCATTTACAGCCGAGTGGACTGAGACAAAATGAACGGAAGTGTTTTGCTCAAGAACACAACAGGCAGCCGGTTTGGGAATCGAACACCACGATGTCACGATCATGAGTGCAACGTACCTAACCACTAGGCCAAGTACCTTCACCTAGGCTACGCACCTTTACGAAACGTATCTAAGGTCCCATTATTGAAAATGCTACCTTTTTTTCATAGAATGATGCGTGTAATTTCAGAGACATTCACAGGCTCCGTTCTGAGTCCAATCCTTCAAGCATAGTTAAACCATGGAAATATTTTGGTTGTACATTATATATCTTACCTTTCTCTTGTTTCAGTGATTAGACTGCGGCCAAGCCGGAGCATCACCTTGAAGAATTTTTAGTCGAGTGAAACAACCCTAGGACACATTATATGTTAAACTCCGGTAGTTTTTGCATCGATCTCTTTTGCCGAACCGATAGGTTACAGAGCGGTAAACACCAACACCAGTTGTCAAGTGATTGGTGGGGGGACATAAACAGACACAAAGGCACACCCACGGACACATACACACATATATACGACGGGCTTCTTTTAGTTCCGTCTACCAAATCCACTCACAAGGCTTTGGTCGTCCCGAGGCTATAGTAGAAGACACTTTCCTTAGGTGCCACGCAACGGGACTGAACCCCGAACAATGTGGTTGGGAAGAACGCTTTTTACAACACAGCCACGCTAGCACCTATTGTACTTAGTATGACTTGTGTTCTTCGGTTTTGAAGCCAAATCTCCGAACAGAAGAAATTATTGCTCTTGCTTCCATCGGCCTTGAGGGCTTCTTGAATAAGAAGAGACGTTGACCTTCTAAATTTGAATTAGTCATGTTGAAAAAAAAATATGCATAGAAATAAAAACATTAAAAAAAACGAGGAATGGCGGATATGAAAACATATCGAAGAAAACCTTGATTTGCAGATAGAAATTATTTGGAGGAAGAAGAAATTAGATATTATCCACGGAAACTAAAACAAGGAAATATATGAAGAAGTACATTAAAACAAAGTTTTAAAGAAATATAGTCAAAACTGAGGAATAAATGACAGATTTGAAGTGAATAGAGCAAAACACTTTAACACAAAGATTCTTTAGATAGGAACGAAGCCATAATTCTTCAAGAAATTGGCCAGACAGCAATATGTGTTGCTTTCAACACTTTACAACTAGTCTTTAATAGAAATGTTACTGATTGCGGCAAACATTGACAAAGTCTTTAATTATAACGGCGCTAAAATTCCACATACCAAAATGGTGTTCTATTAAGATGAAATATTTGAAATTGATTAGGCAGGCCTTTGATCTTCAAAGAAACAACCGTTAGCCACAGAAGAACAAACACACACACACACACACACACACA
>NC_068990.1:29179862-29180947 GCF_001194135.2 Octopus bimaculoides | reverse complement strand
ATATATATATATATATATATATACAAACACATAAATATAGACTTACATATACATACGTATACACATATACACATGCCAATATCTATGTATGCACGTATCAAAATTTACACTCCTCCCCCTCATATGACATAAATCAGGAAAGAATATAAGTTTGGTATCCTTATAAGAAAAAAACATTTCTTTTGAGCAAAAGAAATGCGCAGATATCTAAAATGGTGTCAAATCAAAATGCTACATATGTGTATGTGCGATTGTACGTGTGTGTGTGTGTGTGTTTGTGTGTGTGTGTATGCGTGTCTTTGTATCTATGTATTTACGCATATATGCATGGGTGTGAGTGTGTGAGTAGGTGTTTGTTTTTTCCTATATATACTTATGTATATTTACGTATATAAAATATGCATACACACTTAATCATAACACACACACATTCATGTACATATATGTATAAAACCATGTATAAGTGTCTGTTGTGCATCTGTATAAACTATAATTCCCCCTTTTTGATTTGTGTATGCTTACTATTATTATTATTATTATTATTATTATTATTATGATTATTATTATCTTAAGTGCTTCTCAGCTCCCTTCTTTATCATTCCCAACGCACCAATCACTACTGGTATTATCGTAGTACTAAACTTCCACATTTTTGTGATTTCAATTTGCAGATCTTTTTCGAGTGAGAAAACTTATGGTATTCCTTTCCAGAGACATTTTGATCATGTGGGACACACATATCTATTAACAGACAAATTGCTTACTATTATTGTTATTATTATTATTATTATTATTATTATTATTATTATTATTATTATTATTATTATTATTATTATTATTATTATTATCTTAAGTGCTTCCATGAGTACAGTAAGTATAATGGCACCAACTTCCTCATTCATCATAATCTTGACCAATTATCTTGTGTTTAGTAAGAAATTCTTCTTCTTCTTCTTCTTCTTCTTCTTCTTACTATTATTATTATTATTATTATTATTATTTGTGATTCTGTAGTTAGAGCTGCTACCTCCGATTTTCTTGTAAGTATTAAGCCTATTCTTTATAGCATTGAAATCGAATATTTC
>NC_068990.1:29177135-29179173 GCF_001194135.2 Octopus bimaculoides | reverse complement strand
CACACACACACACACACACACACACACACACACACACACACACACACACACACACACACACACACACACACACACGCACACACAGGGAGAACATAGCGATATATAGATATTTATAAATAGATACATATGCACACATACACACACGTATATATACATGTATACATTACACCCATATGAATTCATTTACATGTATAAACACACACACACACACACACATATATATATACATCACACACACATATATATATATGCTTACACATATACATATATATATGTATATATATATATTTATATATATGCATATATATATATACATATATATATATATACATACATATATATATATATATATATATACATACACACATACATATATATATATACATACACACATACATATATATATATGTGTGTGTGTATGTGTGTGTGTGCGTGTGTGCGTCATGCAGTGTTGTACAGTATATGTATCCTTGTACTTGATTCTAATATTCAATGCCGACAGCTTGAGTACTTTGGTTTATTTATTCATTTAGTTATTCACCAGACAATTTTGTCCGATGCACTCAGGTCATATGTGTGTGTGTGTGTGTGTGTGTGTGTATGTGTGCTCTCGCGTCCATGTACCTATATAAGCATATACAGGGTGTGGTAGAATTAACGCCCTTTTGCATTTGAGTTTTCTAATATCTGCGATTTTTTTCATTAGTCTATTATTCGTTTGCAATAAATACAATACATTTGTTTTTAAATGAAAAGAATTTCTTAATAAACATTTATATACTATAAAAGTTATTAAATGACAAAAGGGCGTTGCTTCTGCCGCACCATTTGCTCCTAAACAACACTTATATTAATGCTGTTGACACCGTCAAATTAAATGGTACTGTCCTGGTGTCGAAACCATAATGATACCCGTGGGGCAGCTGATGATGGAGGTATGTTGGATTGTTGATATGGCTGTTTTTGTATATGTTGATAAATGGTTGAATGGCCAAATCCAAGCTTCTCTGCTAGTTGCTCAACAGTTACGATAGGATTCCGTTCCATTAGGGCTTTCAGGACGCCCTCGTCGAGTTCTAAAACTGGCTTACGCCAATTGTCCGATCCCCATATACTGCATTAATATTCCTCGCACTTTCTCTTTCGTTGTTGCCTCATAAAGCAAAATATGCCGAATATGCTCCTTTGTCACTTCTATTATAGCTCTGAAAAAATAACTGTGAAAATCGAACTGCACTCTTCAAAACTTGCACTAAGAATAAGCACAAGGTAAAATTTCTACCTGCTTTTACAGCATGTTGATGCAGGTAGTTTATCCTTTCCCTTTCTGAATTTTAGTTCAAGGAATTGAAAAACCGCATTATTATGGGATGACCTAATAAATGTTTATAAAAACAAACATACACACATACATACATACGTACATACATACATACATACATACATATACATATACATACATACATACATACATACATACATACATACATACATACCTATACATATATCCGAAGATCGTGGGTGCAGGTTCTGGACTGGGTGGTGTATCGTGTGCTTGAGCAAGACATTTCATTTCACGTTCATTGAACTGTAAATAAGTAGTAGTCGGGGACTGGTGCGGTCGTTTCTTCCTCCAACTGTGTGCTGTACTAAGGCCGAAACATCAAATTCACTATTAGTCAATAATACATACACACACACACACATGCACTTACACACACATACATAGTGTTCAGAAAGCAAACAATGCTGGATCATAGATATAGCATACGCAGCTGACAACAAGATATGCGATAAGGAAGAAAAAATGTCGATAGATACGACAGGTTAGCTTCGTAGGTTCAGCAGTTGTGGTTGCTGAAAAAGGTGGTAGTAGTACCAGTAATTGTCGGAGCCCTTGGAACAGTGAGTAAAAGTCCTGAGAAGTACATGGAACAAATAGGAGCTGCAATAAGGATGCAGAAAACAGAATTGCTTGGAACCACTCGAATACGCCGGAAGGTGCTTGAAAAATAAGAGGTGTTACCTTAGTTCACTG
>NC_068990.1:29176784-29177125 GCF_001194135.2 Octopus bimaculoides | reverse complement strand
ACATACATACATACATACATACATACATACATACATACCTATACATATATCCGAAGATCGTGGGTGCAGGTTCTGGACTGGGTGGTGTATCGTGTGCTTGAGCAAGACATTTCATTTCACGTTCATTGAACTGTAAATAAGTAGTAGTCGGGGACTGGTGCGGTCGTTTCTTCCTCCAACTGTGTGCTGTACTAAGGCCGAAACATCAAATTCACTATTAGTCAATAATACATACACACACACACACATGCACTTACACACACATACATAGTGTTCAGAAAGCAAACAATGCTGGATCATAGATATAGCATACGCAGCTGACAACAAGATATGCGATAAGG
>NC_068990.1:29168999-29173059 GCF_001194135.2 Octopus bimaculoides | reverse complement strand
AAACTACTGAATAATAATAATAATAATATCAGCAGATTATAGCATTTCTGGAAAATCTTTCAAAATACAAAGACTTGGAAATAGAAGTAAATCGAATGTGGAATCTAAAAACAGAAACAATTCCTATCATAGTAGGTGCCTTAGGTATAATAAAAAAATATTCAGACAAATACATAACAAAAACCCCAGGACTTACAAATATATATAACATACAGAAAATTGCACTACTGGGTACTGCACACATTCTACGCAAAACACTTTCAATACAGTAAACATAAGAGCACCACAGCAAACCACAGCACATACCCAAGGTGCACAGAGCTGCGCTCGGTAGTGAAGTGAAAGCACGTTATAAAAATAAAACTACTGAATAATAATAATAATAATATCAGCAGATTATAGCATTTCTGGAAAATCTTTCAAAATACAAAGACTTGGAAATAGAAGTAAATCGAATGTGGAATCTAAAAACAGAAACAATTCCTATCATAGTGGGCGTATTAGGTATGATAAAAAAATATTCAGACAAATACATAACGAAAACACCAGAACTTACAAATATATATAACATACAGAAAATTGCACTACTAGGCACTGCACGCATCCTATATATGAAGAATATAAAAGAAATTGGAATAGAGTGCCCAGTAGAACTGTTACAAAAGGTTTACCTCCTTGGCACGGCCAGAATAAGCGGGAGAATATTAGATAACTGAAAAGAACGAATAGTTTGGTACCGTAGGCTGCAGGTAGTGAGCTTGCTACGCCTGCGAGACTCCAGGAGCTCCAACAAAACCTGTGATAAAGAGAAGAAGAAAAAATAAAAAAGAATAATAATAATAATAAACAGTGTCAAAAAGCAACACCAACTTCTCTACTTCCTCATACGTGTACGCACGCGCACAAAAATAACTACCTGTTTTTTTTTTATCAATGACTGCTTATAAAACATTACACACACATACACGAATACACACACACAAAACTACAAACATAGATATAGCTGCTTACATACAAATAGATAGAAATACACGAACATAATGATGTAAACATAATCCGGGTAGAAACATCGGAAAGAATATATTGCAAGCCAACAGCAGCTAGGAATAAAAGGTAGTTTACATATGACAAATTATACATGACAAATTGAAAGGGGAAAAAATGTTTAATCTCGTTTTTATTATTTATTTCGTATAAGAAATGATTGCTGTAAGTACATATGCAAACGTATACCCACACATATGATATATATGGCAGTCGAGAGAATATACATACATACATACATACATACATATATATATATATATATATATATATATACATAATACACAAATTAATATATAGCTTATGTAAGCGCGTGTATGTATAATATATATTGTATGTATGATACATATATATATGTGTGTGTATTAATGTATATAATGTTTAGTATGTAAATGTTAAGTGTGTAAATGTATATATATATATATATATATATATATATATATATATATATATATATATATATATATACATATATATATATATATATACACACACAAGCATGCATATTTACGAGTAATTATATGTACATACGTGTCTATATTGATCTGTATAGATATGTATCTCTCTCCTTCTTTCTCTACATGTGTATGTATTGACACGTAAATATATATGTTTATACACACACACACACACACAAACACACACACGCACACACACACACACACACGCACACACACATATATATATATATATATATATGTATGTCTGTATGTATGCACAAATACATATATACACATATATATGGATGTATGCACACACATATATATGCATGTATGTATGTACATACATACATGAATATATACATATACCACACATCCACAAAAACATGTCGTAATGTAATCTGATGGCGAAATTCCATGCTTCCATGATCGGTGATATGATTCTGATAGGTCAGGTTAAAGTTCTCTACTAGTGTCAACTTTAGACATCATGGCTGGTGGATAACATCAACTATGTCTATATCTGATATCAGATACATCACGTATCGCTCTCACCAACGGCTCCGACGACAACGATGGCGGCGTATTTGATGGTGACTGCGATGAGGATGTTGACTGTGGTTTTGTGACGTTATTAGTTGCTGAAGATAGGCGTGGCGAATTTGTTGACGATGATGGTGCGAACGATAACGATAATAGTGTAAAGTATAGTAATGTTGGATATTCGGTTCATAGTAACAAGAAGATCTGCGATTCAATCGTAGTTGGTAATGTTTATTGACAGGGTTTCAAGTAAATCAAAGAAAACAATTACGGCCGTTGTTTAATCTGCTGTTTAGCCCTCTGGTTAGTAGAGCTGTGATAAAATGTCTTATTGCTGTCACAAGATCACCTTTTATTTATGAAGAGAATATCTTGGCAGGTTCTCTGTGTCCATCTCCTTTTTAAGACACTATGTTGTTTTTACGATATTATTTGAGAGAGGTTTCTGCAGGTTGAGCGGTCATTTAGTTGAAAAACTTTATATGAAATAATTGTGAAATAATGTTAAGGAGGAAATATATTTCGTAAGCGAAGTTATATATTTACAGAATGTAACCAAAAGAACTAGATTTGTATGATCTTAGAAAAGAAATATATTCATATAACTTTAGCAAAAATTATATTTATCTGACGTCAGCGAATAAATATATATTTGTAGAATGTAAGGAAAAAAAAATATTTGTATGATGCTAGCAAAAAATACGATTGTACGACGTTAGCAAGAAATTTATTTGTATTATGTTAGCAGAAAAATACAAGGAAACAAATATGCGGGGCTGCTGAGAGGTTCCTGGTTTTGGGTAAAGGAAAATACAAGAGGATTAGTTAATTATGGTTTTATTCAACACATTCGCCTCTCAGATTCACACTCTTACCGCAGCAGCCCTTCGGTTTTTCTAAGCCCTGTAAAATAACTCGGAAGGTTGGGCCTCTAGGCAGGCCTCTCGTGACACACTTAAAGCCAGGACATTTTCAGCACCCCAACGTATGACATTAGCATGAAATTCTATTTTTATGACGTCAGCCCAAAAATATATATTTGTATAATGTCAGCAAAGAAATATACTTGTATAGAAATATATTCGTATTAGATAAGCAAAGTATATTTCTATGATGTTATCAAAAGCAATGTATTTAGAAGATGTTAATGGAGCCATATATTTCTAGAGTTTTAGAAAGGAAATATATATATAGGTGCAGGCGTGTGGTAAGAAACTTACTTCCCAACCACATGGTTCCTGGCTCAGTCCTACTGCGTGGCACCTTTGGTAAGTGTCGTCTACTATAGCCTCCGTTTGAACAAAGCCTTGTGAGTGGATTTGGTAGACAGAAACTGAAAGAAGCACATCGTGTATATATATGTATAGAATAATGTATGAATTTATACATAAAAGAGGTGTGCTTTAACAGGACACTTTACATGCTAGAAAGGGCAGTTAAAGTCCAAACAACGAATAAAAGTAATTTCAAAGGGAAATAGTTACCCCTAGACTTGAGTTTCTGCATCACTGTGCAAATAAATTAATTTGCCATCCGTGCTTCTTCAGTAATCGATGCATATTTATGCAGCATATTTGATGCATATTTATGCAGCACCGAAAATACACCTAGTACATATGTATATATATTTATTCGTATGCATCTTTGTGTCTGCGCTGCCCCACCCCAGACCATCGCTTGACAACCGACGTTGGTGTGTTTATGTCCCCAAAGCTTAGTCGTTCAGCAAAAGAGTCCGATAGAATAAGTAGAAGGCTAACAGAGAATAAGTCCTGGGTGTGATTTCTTCGTCTCAAGGCTGTGCTCCAGCATGACCACAGTCAAATGACTGAAACGTGTGATAGCGAATATATATTTATATGAGGTAACAGAGAGCAACCGACTCCTAAAATGTAGGGGAGATAATTTCAAGTAATCAACAAATCTCCGGAATTGACGCATGAAGGAAGTGCTTGTTTTCTGAAGATTACTTGAATACATATATATATGCGTGTGCACACACACTTACACACACACGGCTCTCTCTCTCTCTC
>NC_068990.1:29165829-29168959 GCF_001194135.2 Octopus bimaculoides | reverse complement strand
TATATATATATATATATATATATATATATTCCAACTGTAGAGAGCTTACAATATATATAACAATATAAGTGCATGCATGTATGTATGCGACACATACACAGAAATGCATACATATCGAGAGGACTAGGGAAAGAGAGAGCGAGAGAGAGAGAGAGAGAGAGGGAGAGAGCTGTGTGTGTGTAAGTGCGTGCGCGCTTACACACATAGAGCACTTTGTGTGTGTGTGTGTGTGTGTGTGCCTGTGTATGTAAGAGAGAGAAACAAAGAGAGATAGCGGCGTGGTACATGCTTAGCTATACATTCAAATATAATAAGACTTGTGAATTATTTTCTGTACCAAACACTTTCCCTAGAGTGCACACTTACAATCTATTCTCTGTCATGTAATATTCTGTTGAAAAATATCAGTCAAAAGACATCTACATATATTAAAACAACAACAATAACGAATTTAATATAAAGAATAACGAAATCAATAATATACTGAAAAACCGAATCTCTTTGAAATATAATTTCAATGAAATAAACCAAATATTTATAAACCAACTTATATATAGTTTTGTATATATACACATGTATATATACAGTTGTAGAAGCACACGTTATATTCATTTTCGTAGGCGCACTCTAAATGCACACGCACACACGAACCAACACACAGATGTATGTATATATGCTCGTATATACACATTCATAACATACATGAGTATATGTATGGATGATTATCTGCATTGTAATATTGATATACACTAGCATGTGTGAGTTATACATACATACATGCATGCATACATACATACATACATACATACATACATAAGTATATATACATATGTGTTTATATATATATGCATATATATATGTACATGTATATGTATATATACTTATGTATGTAATATGTATCCGTGTGTGTTTGCGTGTATATAACATTATATAAATATTCATAGCAGTATAAATACATACATATATGATATAATACGATGTAGTATAAGTAATATATATATATATACATTTATATACATATTATATACCTGCATTCACATTCTTTACATAAAGACATATTTATAATGGTGCATAAATGAACATAAATATTTGCATGAATTCATACAAAAGAAAGTCTGTGTACATATATTTATTTATAATACTTATATACACTCAGATATGCTCACACACGTACCCATACGCCCACACATGTTCATTGTATTTTTGTATACACTTATACACAAAAGAGTATACATATATGTATTTATGTATACATGAATGTATGTATGTATCTGTCTTTGTATATCTATACTTCTATTGCATGTATGTACATATATACAAATGAGTATCGGAATATATGTATACAGGCATTAACTCAGAGGTTCGCTTCGCAATCCGGAAGTGACCGGAAATGTCCGATTGTCCAGCATTTTGCGCATGCGTTTTTAATATTGGTTTTGATCGACCTATTACTTATACGTGGAATCAGATTGCCAGAGACAGTTGCTGTAATTCGAAGGCACAGGCAGTTACGCTGCTAGTGTCGAAGAGCCTTTCCGTGAAAGGGCCAGCTTAGTAACGCTCTGTCATATTGAATTTGCCTAAGGTCTATGCCGTGTTTCTGAACTAACCACCAAATGTTTACAATGAAACCAAATAGAGACTTTGATATTGTATGTATGTATGTATGTATGTATGGATGGATGCCGTTGTTCAGTTTTATGTCAAGATTTCTTGCCAATAGAGAAAGAACCGGTTTCTAACCTAGATCCAAGGCTCCTTCATTGGAATTTCAACATCAACAACAGGGTATTTTTGTACATACGTACGAATGTATGTATGTATGTATGTATGTATGTATGTATGTATGTATGTGTGGAGGCGCAATGGCTCAGTGGTTAGAGCAGCGGACTCGCGGTCATAGGATCGCGATTTCGATTCCCAGACCGGGCGTTGTGAGTGTTTATTGAGCGAAAAAACACCTAAAGCTCCACAAGGCACCGGCAGGGGATGGTGGCGAACTTGCTGTACTCTTTCACCACAACTTTCTCTCACTCTTTTACTTCCTGTTTCTGTTGTGCCTGTAATTCAAAGGGTCAGCCTTGTCACACTGTGTTACGCTGAATCTCCCCGGGAACTACGTTAAGGGTACACGTGTCTGTGGAGTGCTCAACCACTTGCACGTTAATTTCACGAGCAGGCTGTTCTGTTGATCAGATCAACTGGAACCCTCGACGTCGTAAGCGACGGAGTGCCAACAACAACAACATGTATGTATGTATGTATGTATATGCCTGAATATGTGAACATGCGTGTGTATCTATCTATCTATCTATCTATCTATCTATCTATCTATCTATCTATCTATCTATCTATCTCTCTCTCTATATATTTATATACATGTGTATATTTGCATGTACGTGTGTGAACGCGCGCGCGTGTGTGTATATTAGTGTCCGTGCGTGTGTGTATACGTGTGTGTATGAGTGTGCATATACATAAGAATGTATACTTACATATATACACATGTATATATTTACAAACACATCATATATGCATATACACGTAGAAGTAAATGTATTTTATTTATGTGACACCCTTTCCCCACTCTTTTCCTATACCTACATCAAAACTCTTTACAACAACTGTCTCAAACCTCACCTTTGTAATTAGACGTCTTTCAATTCCACGGCTCAGGGGTCCCAGGATAGCTTGTCTACGGACCTGTCGTAGATATTCCCAGCGGCTCGGATCACCCTGGGCAGTGGAACCACGTATGCCACACTAGCTAAAATGGATTTCCGTTGTATTGCACTAGCTACAGGGCAAAAAGTGATATCGCATCTGTTGATAATGCCACTTTTTTCAGAAATATACGAAACAATATGTACGCTCACGCGCGCGCACACACACACACATACATACATACCCATCCACACATACACAAAAAAAATACACATAATTTTCAAAAGATATGCACAACAAAATGGCGAAGTTAGCTGTGGAAATATAAATAAAAAACAAAATTAAAATAAGGAATAAAAAATGTATATATCATTTAAATGCTAAAGGAACTTCTGAATTCCCAGTGTTTGTGTGTGTGTGTGTGTGTATGTAAGTGTGTGTGTGTGTGTGTGTGTGAGTGTGTGTG
>NC_068990.1:29165455-29165819 GCF_001194135.2 Octopus bimaculoides | reverse complement strand
TGTGTGTGTATGTAAGTGTGTGTGTGTGTGTGTGTGTGAGTGTGTGTGTGTGAGTGTGTGTGTGTGTGTGTGTGTGTGACTGTGTGTGTGTTTTATAATACATATAAACTCCCACATGAATGTGTTTATGTGTACACTTTTACAGACGCATCCTTACAGACAGGCGCACTGAAACACATATATATACCTACGTATACACGTATATACGTATATGCCGATGTACATCTATCTATCTATCTATCTATCTATCTATCTATCTATCTATCTAACTATCTATCTATCTATCTATCTATCTATCTATCTATCTATCTATCTATCTATCTATCTATAAGTATGTATACTTCATTTTTATATATATTCATAT
>NC_068990.1:29162248-29163287 GCF_001194135.2 Octopus bimaculoides | reverse complement strand
TATTTGCTTCAGTCATTTGACTGCGGCCATGCTGGTGCAAATCGACCCTAGTACTTATTCTCGCGATTCTTTTGCCAAACCGCTAAATGACGGGAACGTAAACACAGCAGCATCGGTTGTAAGGCTATGGTGGGGGACAAACAGAGACACACAAACACAAACACACACACACACACACACACACACACACACACACACACACAGATGGACTTCTTGCAGTTTCCGCCTACAACATCTACTCACAAGGTTTCGGTCGGTCCGAGGCTATAGTAGAAGACGCTTGCTCAAGGTGTCACGCAGTAGGATTGAACCCGGAACCATGTGGCTGGTAAGCAAGCTACATAACCACACAACCACGTCTGCGCCTATACATATATATTTACATTTTTGATTTTACGTGTTGTATTCATCGATGTGTGGCCATGCTGGGGCACTGCCTAAAAGAATTTTAGTCAAATGAACCGAACCCAGTAGCTTTTCTTTAAGCGTGGTACTTATTCTATCAGTTGCCTTTGCTGAACCGCTAATGTTACGACGGTCTAAACACGCCAACTCCGGTTGATTGAGGAAACACACACACATAATGATATATTCACACATACACACATACAGCTATATATATGATAGGCTTCTTTAAGTTTCGTCTATCAATGCCACTCACAAGGCTTTCGTCGGCTCAAAGCTATAGTAGATGAGACTTGACGAAGGTGTCACGCAATGGAACTGAACCCAGAACGATGAGGCTGGAAAACAAACTCCTTACAACACAGTGGCCACTGTGCCTATGCATTTATCCCTATATATGTATATAAATATGTGCATATGTATGTATAAAAACATGTATAGAGAGAGAGTGACAGAGAGAGACACAGAGAGATTGAGAGAGACACAGAGAGAGTGACAGAGAGAGAGAGTTCGTCTCATTCAATTTTCTTATTTTCTGCTAAATACGAGTTACTATCCCGGAATTAAATCCTGGGGCACTTAAGCAACATTTAGCCTGTAATTATTCCCCCTGGATTTTTCCTATATATATATA
>NC_068990.1:29160533-29161998 GCF_001194135.2 Octopus bimaculoides | reverse complement strand
AGAGAGAGAGAGAGAGAGAGAGAGAGAGAGAGAGAGAGGCGGTGAGCTGGTGGGATCGTTAGTACGCCGGGTGAACATGCTTAGCGGTATTTCGTCTGTCGTTTGTCGTTGCGTTCTGAGTTCAAATCCCACCGAGGTCGACTTTGCCTTTCATCCTTTCGGGATCGATTAAATAAGTATCAGTTACGCACTTGAGTCGATGTAGTCGACTCAAACCCTTTGTCTGTCCTTGTTTGTCCCCTCTGTGTTTAGCCCCCTGTGGGCAATAAAGAAATATATATATGTTCTGTATATATATGTGTGTATATATAACTATGTATATTTTTATATATATTCAGATATGTGTGTGTGTATATATATATATACACGCACATAAATAGGTAAAAATGTTTGTCTACGTTAATTTTAATAAATGGGACCTTTGAACCACACATCCGAACATTAAACGGAAGAATTTATCGTCGCACATCAAACAACCTGCGTTGGTTTGTTACAGATAAGAACAGAAATAGTTATACAGAATGTAGGAGCACGTCGTGTTCGAAGAATTTACTTATGGAATACTCTGCGAATATTTAGTTTGCTCTGTCCAAGAACCTGGAGATGTCTGCGCAAGTATCTGGAACCGTCGTGTGTGGCAATAGTGAAGGAACATATCACTCAATTGTCTCAACATTCTACGATTAATTATCGCCAAAACTAGCTTTTTATAGGGTACAAGAAGTAGATTCTAGAAGATTGAATCATGTGATAGCTTGACTCTGATTGGGTACTTACTAGATTGATTACATAAAACAACTGTGATGTCCGAACGGTTATCCAGAAATTCGGTTTCGAATCCCAGCCACGCATTAACGGAATATTTCGATTATCTAAAATTTCACATTTTAAAGTCTTGTACCTTTTCGTAATTTTTTTCAGTCTAAAGTAAAAAGAGATTCTCTTCTTTATTCAAAATGACCCCAGTGATGTAAATCTATACAGAATCGGATGGAGGGAAAGATACCCTAACGAACCAATTATTGTACTTTATAGTAAAGAACTCAATGTTTTATAGTATTTATTTCTACATATTTTAAGTTCTGAGTTCAAATCTCGCTATGGCTTATTTGGTTGCGGGATTAAATCCTTAGCTTGTTTAAAAACACCACCAGGTACTTTGGATACTTTAGCGGATTAGAATTTGTTGGAAATAATTTTCGTTTGAGAAAATCTTCTCTCCGGCCATTTTCAAGGCAAGGGTGGGGAGTAATGTCAAAGGCCATGTGCATTGCCCTTCCGGCCTGACTATAATATGTAGAGGCGTGGCTGTGTAGTTATGAGTTTGCTTCCCAACAACATGGTTCCGGGTTCAGTCCCACTGCATGGCACCATGGGCAAGTGTCTCCAGCTAGAGTCTTCGGTCGACCAGAGCCATGGAAATGGATTTGGTAGATGGAAACTGAAAGAAGCCCGTTATATATAT
>NC_068990.1:29156989-29160381 GCF_001194135.2 Octopus bimaculoides | reverse complement strand
TATATATATATACATATATATATATATATAACTAAATACATGTATGGATACACACACACACACATACACATATATATTGCTGTTATTATGTTAAACTGTCATGTGTCCAAATTTGGCCAAATGCGGGTTTTTTCAGTATTTATTTTTGCCTGCAACAGTTGGTTTTTGGGGTCAAACTATTTTATCTCCAGCTGCTTCAGATGCCAAGATATCAAAAATTTTCAAAGTGTAGTACAACAGAAAGGTGTGGTGAAAGAGTACAGTCGGGTTCGCCACCAACCGGTGTCGGAGCCGCGTGGAGCTTTAAGTGTTTTCGCTCAATAACCACTCACAACGCCCGGTCTGGGAATCGAAACTGCAATCCTAGGACCAAGAGTCCGCTGCCCTAACCACTGGCTATTGCGCCTCCACATATGTATCTACATATGTATGTATACATACATACATATATATATATGTATATACGTATATATATGTATATATATATATATATATATACACATAATTTTCAAAATAGACCCCCACCAGCACCACCGACAACAACAACAACAACAACAAAATAATAACAACAATAACTTCAGCAAGAACAACTAATTCAAAAGATACGAAATCTATTTCCTCCTGTTAACTGCATAAGAAATATGACATATCAAATTTGTGCAATGGAATACTATAAGATATCGCACCATTGAATATCATTTATCATGTCACATCCATGATTTTTAATAGATACTGGTGGCATAGCAATATTTATCATAAGTTTCTGTAATTTTCGTTTGTCATATGAGATTCCGTGCAGCGCTGTAAACAACGGTTGGCAAAACCCAATGTTTTTGCTTTTATATTCTTGCGCATTGATGTTGGAAGGAATGTAAAACAGAAAATATTAATAACGAGAGGAGCCAACAATGTTGCCTTTAAACAGTTGCTTGAAATAGCTGTCAAATCGCTCTCAAATCATTGCTTATCTGAATTATAAAACGAAGGACGCATTAAGTATATAGTTCTTCAGATGCAATGTCTGAATTTAGAGAGGTTTTAGTGACTGGGGAAAAACTTTGATGACGGATCTGTGGATTTTCTAGCTGAGAACCGGCCTGTTTCGGAGCAAAACCTAAGAGAATAAATAAATAGATAAATACGTAAACATATAAGAATATGATGAAAATAAAGATGGCTCTGCCGTGGCAATTTTGGTCCGGACCAGAGACAACCAGCAGAAAAAGATCAAAAATAGAATATATAAGGAGCAGAGTCTCTCTTTTACTTGTTTCAGTCATTTGACTGCGGCCATGCTGGAGCACCGCCTTTAGTCGAGCAAATCGACCCCAGGACTTATTCTTTGGAAGCCTAGTACTTATTCTATTGGTCTCTTTGCCGAACCGCTAAGTTACGGGGACGTAAACACACCAGCATCGGTTGTCAAGCGATGTTGGGGGGGGGGACAAACACAGACACACAAACACACGCACACATATATATATCTATATACATATATACGACGGGCTTCTTTCAGTTTCCGTCTACCAAATCCACTCACAAGGCTTTGGTCGGCCCGAGGCTATAGTAGAAGACACTTGCCCAAGGTGCCACGCAGTGGGACTGAACCCGGAACCATGTGGTTGGTAAGCAAGCTACTTACCACACAGCCACTCCTGCGCCTGTTTATTTTAAGATGTTTAATGAGTACAAAGAAAAGGGATTTGAAAGAATAACAACAAGGTTTGAAACAGGCGTTGAGGACCAAAATTAGAAATATAATTTTAATTTTCTATCTTGGGGATTCCATTTCTTGAAGGGGTCGTAGCGGCACCATTGTGACATACAACCGATTTCTTTAAAAAAAAAAAAAGACAATGGCAGACAGATAAGAAGAACGAGTGAGCGAATGGAATGTTTCGACATCATTACAAAGCTGGTACTTTATTTATTGTCTCTGAACAAAAAAGAAAAAAATGAAAGGTTAAAATTGACCCTTGCGGGATATGAACTCACACAGACAAAGGAATCTACACTGCGTTGTAACGATTGCGCCAATTAACCGCCTATAAGCTCATTGCTTCTCTTTCTACTAACATTACAAACAGCAATGATACATCAGTTGTTTAACCATAAATGTGCACCAAATACCTGTGTAACATTGGAACATTTTGGATGGCATTAGTTATATCATTATTATCATTATTATTACTATTATTATTATTATTATTATTATTATTATTATTATTATTATTATTATTATTATTATTATTATTATTATTATTATTATTATTATTATTATTATTATTATTATTATTATTATACAAATTCCTGGTTTCCGTTAGTAAATGCCATTTTCATTTCCAATTAATTGGATTTTAGCCAGCGCATCTATTCGATTCATTAATATTTTAGTTTTCATGCAACAAGCTGACATTTTCACACAAAATTCAACTCGTTAAGACCATCCTTCTGTTGTGTTTCTCTTTGTCTTTCATTGTTTCTGGTGTTTGTGTTAACAGGTTCCTTTATATTGTGACGGGGGAATCGTTTTTTTTTAATTGTTAGTTATTTTGGTATTTGTATTATTGCTGCAAGTATTGTTGCGTAGGCATTGCGTAGTCCAATGCTTAAGACTTTTTCTTTAGTAGCTACGAAGTCGCAGGTTCCAGCACAATGCGTGGTATCCCGGGCAAATGTTATTTTTTTTTAAGTCTCAGATCAACCCATGAATTGTAAGTGAAACTGAGTGTGTGCAAACTGTATAGAAGCTTAATTGGAAGAGAGTACCAGCAATTCAAATAGTACAACCTTATTGCACAAGGAGTCACGTTCATTCTGCTTAAGAATTACATTAAATATACATGTTTCTGCGGAATACAAAGCACCTTACTTCTGGAGCTGGTAATTCAGCTAAAATCAAACAACTGAATCCTGATCAAACAATTGAATGTATTTACGTAGAAAATACAAAATACTGAGACGAGAATACATAATACTAAATTCGACATTTGTTTCAAGAAGCCGGCATTTACATAGTAATCGTAATGTTATGCATCTATCTTAAGGTTCCAGATGGGTTTATAAGGAAGTTGATGTGATTTTCATATTTTCAGGCATTCAGTTTTGGGGAGAATTTTGTTATGAAGTGTTGTTCCATATTTTTTCTGAAGAAGGTGTCATTCTTTGGGCATTTATAGAAGGGAAAGATCTTGAATCTTCCTTCTCAAAATCTTTCCCTTCTATAGATGCCCAAGGAATGACACACACACACTCACTTTCTCCCTCCTCTATCTCTCCATTCCTCTCCTTCTTTTCCTACCCTTTACACTCCACATTACTTACCCCCTCATTCTCTCCACCCCAACCCGTTCCCTAATACATAAAAAGAGACAAATCCCTTCACACAATTT
>NC_068990.1:29155158-29156934 GCF_001194135.2 Octopus bimaculoides | reverse complement strand
CATGTGTGTATATGTTTGTGTGCCTGTGTTTGTCCCCAACATCGCTTGACAACCTATGCTGGTGTGTTTGCGTTCCGGTAACTTAGCGGTTCGGCAAAAGAGTCCGATAGAATAAGTACTAGGCTTGCAAAGAATAAGTTCTGGGTCGATTTGCTCGATTAAAGGCGGTGCTCCAGCATGGCCGCAGTCAAATGACTAAAACGAAACAGGAAATTTTGTGTAACTTAACAAGTCGGCAAACTGGCAGAACTGTTAGCGCGCCGATTAAAATGCTTAGCAGTATTTCATCCGCCTTTACGTTCTGAGTTCAAATTCCATCAAAGTTGATTTTACATTTTATTCTTTCGGGGTCGATAAAACAAGCATCAGTTGACTATTGGAGTTGATGTAATCGACTTGCACCCTCCCTCGAAATTGCTGGCATTGTGTCGAAAATTTGAAATAATTTTAGTTCAATTAAATATCTTATAGACACTCTCACGTGATAAACAATCTCACGTTATTCTGTGTAATACTCAATCCCGTATAAAATAAGAAACGTTAAAAGTACAATATATAAACGAAAATATACATGGAGTTTTTAATACTAGTTGTCAGCAATTTAAGTTTTAAATTTCAAAAAGTGATTTATGTTTTTACGTTTGTAAATCTGCTTACAGAACAATGAGCTTTATCTAATAATTTTTTGTTCCATTTTGAAAGAATAGCAAAATTTTTAGTCAATATTTTGCATTTTTTTTTTATTTGAGATAACGTCGTTGGGTATTACCAATTTTTTAAAGAATATTTTTACATGTCAAGCCTTTTAGCTTCATTGTACATGCTAAGTTGAGTTCATGTGATCGAACATCACACTATTTTTGAATTAAAAACAAAGTAGAATTTTATTAAACGTTTTCAAATTCATTTTCGTTTGACTTGATCTGTTGTGGCAAGAAGTCACCAAGGCAACGCCTGGATAAATAAGAAAAAAAAAGGTATAAATTAAATATTTGTGTGAACGAATAGCGGAAAATATGAAAGCCCTTCATTTGCAGGGAGGCAATCAAGAACTGGACAGATTAGGGGTGGGGGAAATTCTGAGTTGAGTTGGAAACAAAATATTGCAATATTATGTTGTTACCTGAAACTTGCTAGGTAAGGAAACACACACACACGCACACGCACGCACACACGCATACACACGCACACAAACACACACACACAAAAAGAACAAGAAATTTACTCTTACACGCAGACACACTATGGTTCCCCGAGCTTTAGGTATACTAACAGAAGCTGCATTTCCAAAAGAGCGAGAAAAGTGATAGAATATGAAGACCTTTTGAAGAAGTGACGTAGAAAAGATGACTGAATGCGATTTCCAAGACTCCAACATTTTAGAGTTTCTGGGGTTGCTGTTCTTGCGTTACCGTCAGCCACTCCACTGATTGCACCACTGGCAATTAACGGAAATCTGCTTTTCCCTCATTAGCAAGAGCAAATGATTGCAAGCCGCAGCCACTCACTTGGCAAACAGGACACAGTCGTGTGTCGATAAGCCAGCTGGAGGAGATGTCCTCCTGGGGCTAAAGGCAACAGTAACATCCACCCCTAGGGGTCAGCCACACTTAAGTGGCAATATACTACACTTTATCGTGCAGTTACTGTTAATACTTCATTTAGAGAATTAACATTGCTTGTTTTCACCTTTTCAATATCAGTGAAGAATTTTACTGGAAAAGAAGATATAAGGTTTGCCAGGTTTTTGTCTCTCTCACCAAGGTCATCAGCTGT
>NC_068990.1:29150576-29154908 GCF_001194135.2 Octopus bimaculoides | reverse complement strand
TGTGTGTGTGTGTGTGTGTTGGTTTATCCCTTGTGTCGCTCCTGTCATTCTTAAAATCTCTTTTTCGCTTCTATATTTTTTCCACTTCAGATCTGTTGAAATCTCATAATATTGGTTTCAAATTTTGGCACGAACACAGCAGTTCGGAGGGGAGTGGATACGTCTATTACAACGACCCCAGTGCTCGTCTGGTACTTATTTTATCGACCTCAAAAAAGGATGAAAAGCAAAGTCGATCTCAGCGGGATTTGAACTCAGAACATTACAACAGACGAAATGCTGCAAAACATTTTGTCCGTTCCTGCCAGCTCACCGACAATTTCCAATCTATGCAAGCCTCAACTTCGTCCTGTCTGTACATAAATTCTTCTTTTGAATAAGACTGGGCAGACAGTTACAATGTTCTTGGTGTCTTGTATTCTGGTTCTCTCCATGCTTTGAGCAGTTTCTCTGCCGCATTAAACAATGCATCGGTATTTACTTCAGTCAATGCTCAAATATTTCTGTATGCATTTCCACCCGTGTTCAATTTTCTCATTTATCTGCCATAAAGGGTTTTCTTGCCATCGTTTCAGCAATGCAAACTCCAGCAACATTTTTACTTTAACATTTCCCATTTTACTCTTTCTATTCTTACTTACCCCACGATTCTTTACCGTTTCTCATTTTAGTCTTTGTTTTGTACTTATTGACTTCCTTGAAGACAGGAAACAGTTGTTTTGTTTTGTTTCTGTTTTGCAGCAATTGTAATAGCTCTCCATTATTCTTTACAAGATATTTTCGTAGTCCTACAACGTATATTTTAAATAGATATTTTTATAACACTATAATGAATATTTTAAAATAGATTTTTCGTTGCAAAACGTTCCTACTATTCTGTAGAATGTTAATAATTTTATAGTCAGATATTGTATGGTGAGTTAAAAATACATTCATAATCTTTGTTATATTTCCTGTCTGGTCTCACAAGTTGATTTAACTTATAGTTGAAAATATTATTACCATAACTTATTACCGGGACAGCCGGATTATTACATAGTTTTATGTATTCATCTAATGCCCGAACTATAATCCTTCTTAATCTTTTCTTTAATATGTATGTGTTTTACAATGTCTAGTTCATTGATTCTCAAGTATTTGTAATTCGTTACTTTGTCTAAATCTCTTATTTCTACTTTATTATTATTTTTTTTTATCTAACACGTTATAAGTGTTTTTAATCAACTTCACTTCCTCCATTCTTACTTTGGTACATTTTCCAATAAAATTGTATTCTTACATCAATTATTCTACTTTGTCAATGTCCTACAGTCTGTGAAAGTGTTTCTTGTTATTTATCGTCTGCAACAAACAATTTGAGGTCGTCCACATACAAAAGACTCTTGATTGTCCTTCTATACGATTTACATCCGAGTTCATTCTGATTTAATGTTTAAGTTAAAAGTATTAACGCCGGCTTAAAAGAAATGGAGACCAGAAAAGGATTTGGAATACTCTTATTCTAATGGAACATGGATATTGTTTATAGAATTCACCTTTTTCTCCATTTATTTATAAAATATCTATTGTTCCTGTTATAGACGTATCGATACATCACAAAATGTTTACACAATCCATATGTGGAGAAAACCTCTCAAAAGCCTTTTAGTGACCATTCCAGACCATCTCAAACACTTCTTTCTTCTCCCACTGTCATAATTTATGGTTTTATTGATCACTAATCGATATTGATATCCATTTGAATATCAGCAACTTCTCTTGTGCTCGTCTAGATATGAGTGTTATTTTTGCACTCTGTAATATTACTCAATACTTTGTAAGCTGTAGCATGGCCGGTAATGTGATTGTAGTCTTTATTGTTTGTTGTTTCTTAAGTGATGAGCAATAACACGATGTTTCGCTTCAGCGTGTCAGTCAACTTACTTCCATTTCATACTGCTGATGGATATTTTTTGCCAATTACCTTGTGTGTGGTTGTTAACTATTTAAACCGCAAGTTCCTGCTTCTTTTCTGCTGTTCGCAATTACTTGTGTCTGGGTTGCTTTCTTCAGTTTATAAAACATTTTTCGATTGTTTAGAATCTTTGATTGTTATTTCCAGCAGTCTCTTATCGTTTGATCCCATCACGTTCATACTTAACCCTAAAATTCTTCAAATTCTCTTGTTACTGAAGCTGCACGGATTTCTATTATGTTCTTGATAAAAATCTGTTTTTACAAAAGAATCACAACCTCTGTTCCACTTATATCCAATATGATTCTTTGTGATTCAGGTTGTCTTTGATTGTACTGTCCCGTTTTTATTAGGTTCCATTCTTGAAGTATTGGTTTCCCTTTTGCAATTCAAGTATTTCCGTTATTGATTCCATTAAGAACTGCGAAGAATATTATTATTTTTATTTTGCGAATGTTTGTCTATACGATGCCTCGTGGTGTTTATTCCACTTATGAGTTCCAATCCCTCCGAGGTCAAATTTGTTAATTATTACTCTGGGGCAGATACAGTACAGCACCAGCGTCTTCCTCTCTCCTCTGCTTATCTAGTCCTCCAAAGACCTTCAAGCATCTTTTCTTACCTCTTCTGTAACAATTAGATCTTTTGCTGTGAACCATCAAGCTTGTACCTTCTACTTCGGTACTCTTAACTGAGCACAACTCTAGTAAGGTCTCGTGAATTATGCGGGGTGGGGGCATCAAGTTTGAAAATTGATCCTATCTCTTCCGATTTCATCTCGAGTCGTGTTGCCCTCATCTTATACAGAAATAATCCCTCAGTGTATACTGCGATACAAATGGCACGACCCTCCATGGGCTCACATGGTTTCCCCCGTTACTGATAGTCATTTTTGTATTTCTCTGACGTAGAGGCCACAAGTGTAGGGGCGGAGATACGTCAGACTATTTCAACTTGTTTTTGGCTGAGTGATCGGTTTTTAAATATATCTCCACCTGTTTTTATGTATGTTCCTATGTATGTTCCCTTAACTCTGTGTAGGGCTGCGCATGCGTGCATGATCTCAACTATCCACTGACCAAGCATACCACTTGAGTTAGTAATTTCATTATATTTAGCCTAATCTGACTCCGTCCTGTTATCAAGTTCCGCCTTGGTCCACTTTGCGTTTCGTCCTTTCGGGGTCGATGAGTACCAGTTACGCACTAGGGTCGATGTGATCGTATCATCCCCTCCCCTGAAATTGCTGGCCATGTGTCAAAATTCAAAACTAATATTATACGTACGCACACGTTTAGATGTATATATACACATATATACACTTGTGTGTATATGGATGTATGCATATATATATATATATATATATATATATATATATATATATATATATATATATATATATATATATATATATATATATATATATACATATATACACATATGTATATACATATATACATATGATAATATATGCACACACACACACACACACACACACACACACACATAAACATGAACACACACACAGAGAAAGAAGATACGGGGAAATAAAGACAGATACCGTATTCGTCGATATGAAAAGAATGTAAAAGAATTATAAACTTTAAAATCAAAATAAAGAAGAAAGAAAAACACGACATAAATTTCGTTATTAAAAGCAAAAACAAGGAAAAATGCCATAGAATTTATTAACGATCATTCTATAAACAACACACAACACATTGAATATTATTTAAAGCATGTGACTGTATACACACTGTATTTCATATTTGCAAGTTTTCTTTGGTGTATAATGAATTTGTACGAAAGTGGAGAAATGATTATGTTTATTAACAAAGAACGGAACGAAAATATATGAAGCAGTCATGAAAGGAAGCGGGAAAGATATATAGAAATGGAAGATTTTATGTAGGAAAGAATAACGTGAAAATATTTTTTAGTAGTTGCAAGATGAATATTGTAAAATTTAATCTGAAGAAATCCTGAACACATTAATATATTTTTTCTTCTTAATTTTAAATATCCGAAGAAAGGCGTTGAAAAGATGGTTCCTGTGTGATTGATGGTTCATAAAAGAATAAACGAGGAAGTTATAGAGCGGGAAGTTGGCTGGGAGAGGGTGGTTGTTTGGGGGTGGGTGGAACATAGGGCCTGTGCTTATAACCAACCGGAAGAAGCAGGAAAGTATATTCGTAATTTTTCTCTCTCTCCCCCCCACACGCACACACACACACACATACACACACACACACATACACACACACACACACACACACACACACACACACACACACACGCATCTTTTATTCTTTATTTGTTTCAGTCGCTAGTCTCCGTCCATGCTGGGGCACCGCCTTGAAGAAATGTAGTCTAATGGA
>NC_068990.1:29147454-29149250 GCF_001194135.2 Octopus bimaculoides | reverse complement strand
ACTGAATAAGTGTCACATATTTTTGCAGATAACTTCCTCTATTTGCATAATATCGAGGTCTCTTTCTTTCTTTTGTTGTCTTTACTGTCAAATATATATATATATATATATATATATATATGACGTCAGCAATACACACACACAGACACACACAGCCACAGACACACACACATATATATATATTAGCCATTTTTGACCGCTAAAGCCATAAGTTTTTTTTCTCTCACTGTTTATCTCCTCGTGTTCCGTTCTGTTGAAGAGCGTAGGCTCGAAACGAAAAAGACTTTCTCACCTTTCCGAGCCGAGCGTCAAACTATTACACCTGCTTGTTGTTTATATATCTGTCTTCGTCTTTTGCTTTTCTGTGAATTTCTGCTATGCATATGTATATATATGTGTGTGTATGTGTGTCTGATTGAATTAGACGAAGAGATAGATTATATGGTATCGTTGCAACGTTTCAGTAAGAGATTTTATAGTGATGTAACATCGTACATTCAATTATGTAAGCCGTGCAAATTCTATAAGATTATGCAATGCATTACAAAAAATCTTCCACCTGATCAGGTTAACCATACGCTACGCTAACAACGTATTCGTTGTTAGATTAACCTGACAGCATATCGATTACAGGCATCCTTATGGTTGGTCTGATGAGTTGGGAGATAATTGGAATGTACTGCATAATCTTACAGACATTACACGTCTTACACATCTTAATGTACGATTCTACGTCACAGTAACAACAAAATCACTTAATCAAACACTATAGCGAGACCATATAATTGATTCGTCCGGTTTTTTAAAGAATTTATGATATTACGCCAAACTGAAAGTTCTGCTTCGGATTCACCTGCTTTTGGGGTTTACCAAATACCAGTTACTTCCCTTCATTGGTGAACTCTTCGGTAATGGAATGGATTACTTATTTTAACCGGTGTTGTTGTGTAGACGCCCCAGTAACTTAGCGGCTCGGCAAAACTCACCGATAGCCTAAAGGAAAAAGTAATCAATTCTCTAGGGCGATTCATTCAACATGGCCGCAATCTGACGATTCATTCAGTATGGCCGTAGTCTGACGACTGAAAGAAGTGAGAGATAAAAAAATCAGAGATTAAAATATATGTAGATATTCTTTTATTCTTTTACTTGTTTCAGTGATTTGACAGTGGCGATGCTGGAGCACCGCCTTTAGTCGAACAAATCGATCGCAGGACTTATTCTTTGTAAGCCTAGTATTTATGCTGATGAGGAGACCCCCTGCAGTCATGAATGACCATGGGATTGCACCTAGAAAGACCCCCTCCGAGTCACAAGTCCGGGAAAGGGTATCTATGGAAGACCAGCAGTCGCCCAATAATACCAGCCTCCCCTCTCCGCACCACCGATGTTAGCCAAGGCAAAGGGGCCGATACAGCTTGGAACCAGTGACGTTGCGACTCCTTTCTACAGCTGAGTGATCTGGAGTAACGTGAAATAAAGTGCCTTGCTCAAGAACACAACACACAGCTTGGTCCCGGAATCGAACTAACAACCTCATGGCTGTGATCCCGACGTTCTAACCACTGAGCTATGCGCCTTCGCAATTACATATGTATATACATACACACCCACATATGTGCGCGTATATATAATTTTTAAGTTCAAACACCAAAATCAGAAACACGAGACTGTGCAGACTCTCAACCAGGCACCTCATATACACATACATCTAAACGTATGCTTCTCCCACTCTCTCTCTCTCTCTCTCTCTCTCTCTCTCTCTCTCTCTCTCTCTCTCTCTCTCTCTCTCTCTC
>NC_068990.1:29143590-29147435 GCF_001194135.2 Octopus bimaculoides | reverse complement strand
TCTTTCTCTCTCTCTCTGAACACACACACATATACACACACGGATCTATCTATCTATCTATCTATCTATCTATCTATCTATCTATCTATCTATCTATCTATCTATCTATCTATCTATCTATCTATCTATCTATCTATCTATCTATCTGTATAGCCAATGATTTATACTGAAATAAATAAACTGAATAAAATATTTAATCAACCGTGTCGAATTCGTTTCTATAGGATTGCCGGGAAAATGTTTAGTTTCAGTTGAACGACTAAATTTTATTCTCCAATCAGTGATTGAGAAAAAATATTGTTAATTCGTTTTTGTTTTCGCTTCTGTTACTATTTAGACCTAGGTGAATACTAGTCAGAGAGACCAATGGTGAAAAACATTTCACTTCTGGTTGTCATTTTATCCTTGTAAAGCGCAGCGAGATGGCACAATCGCTACAGCGTCGGCAAAGATGCTCTGCGATAATTTTTTTCCCGGTCCCTTCCGATCTGAGATGAAATCCCGTTGAAACCGATATAATAAGTACTAGACTCACAAATAATAAGTCCTGGGGTCGGTTTGTTCGACTTAAAGGCGGTGCTCCAGCATGGCCGCAGTCAAATGACTAAGAGAATAAGGTAATAAGGGAATTCGGCAATGTCAGTAGCAAGCATAAATTTCTTTCATTTATTTGGTTCAAAGGAACCGAGTTTTAGGGAAGAATTGTGAAATGGTAAATGCGATGTGAGTGTGATGCATATCTCTAAAGTGTATTAGAAACTTAAGTGACGGGAAAAGTTCAGATCATATTTCTAACGTTGCTAACCTTCCATTCCAAAGGATAAGCTTACAATTTAGCGTTAGAAATCTGATCAAACGCTGACCTTACACAAAGCAGATCTAACAGCAGCGTTAGAGTACTGCTGACGTATCTTGCGAGTGTTGCTACCACGAGTACATCGTATGTATGTAAAATTAAGCCATTTGAGTGATTGGAAAATATTCACTCACCATCACGCTATAACTTTGACTTGAAGTGCTTTGTATACCTCCTTCTAGTAATAAGCGTGTGGCTTAACGGTTAGTGTATTTGGCTTACGATCGTACGGTCAGGTGTTCAATTCCCGGCGGTGTGTTCAGTCTCTGAGTAAGATAATTTATCTCATATTGCTCCTGTCCACTCAGCTGTAATTCAAACGGCCAAGTTAAAGGTACGCTATTTGTCGAGGTCTCAACCACTTGCACGTTGATTTCATGCCCAGGCTGTCCCGTTGATCAGCTTAACTGGAACACACGTAGTCGTAACCGACGGAGATCCGGGCCAATAGATTCTTTTATCAGTGAACCAACAAGCATACCCTCTCCATTCAATACTTCTTCACACAACAAGTTCTTCTTCTCTCGTTAGATATTGTATTTAACCGTTCGAATGAAGGCGCGTAGTCTCGTGGACAAAATGTTGCGCTCACAATCGCAAGATCATGGTTTTATTCTCGGAATGAAGCAAAGCGTTTCATTTCACGTTGCTACAGTCCACTCAACTGTAAATGTGTTGCCCTGCAATGGACTAGCATCCTGTCCATGGGTAATCATGAGACCTTGATCGCTTATACGCCATGGAAACCGAATAACCACCCCAATGAGACCTTGTACTAGAGACAGCACGATACTCACTTCTTAAATTCTTTACTAATGATATTTACCTATAAACTCTTGGAGAAATCTGAAGTCATCTGGAATTCTCTTATTTATTTGAATAAAAATATGATTTATCGAAGATTTTTCTTTCCTCCCCAACAACCCGAAAACTGTTGCTTGTTAAGCTGTTCCCTTCGTCGTTCACCTAAATTCAAATACAGAAAAAAAAAAAAGAATCATCGTCGCTCTTCAAATGGAATCTTCCATTTGTTTTTTTTTTTTGCAAAAACATGTTTTGCTGTTAAAAGTCTCGAAGGGAATACAGGAAACGATTGCAAAGCTTATTAATCTAGCATATGCATGGCAAAATTATAAACACCACATTTTCAAGACGGCCATGTATTAGATGCATTTTGTTGCCCCTTAAATTATATTTTAAAAAGCCTTACTCTGCGCTGGATAAATCTTACCGAGCAATAATACATACTTCTTAGCGCAAAGTTCACGAATCATCGATACAGAAATCCAAACATTTAGTTCATAAAACTGGGAAGAAATTTCTTTGTTTCAAGAAATGTTATTAACCTATTCGTGCCGAAATTTTTCTAGTGAATGAAATTGCCTTAAAATTCACAGATAGTATTATTTTGACAACTGAAAAATATTTCATTGAAATCCGTTTGATACAGACTGCATACGACTGCATACGAGTTAAGAACCTGTTTCATTGTTTGATACAGATCGTACACTATTTGTGTCAAGTATTTGTTTTATACTCTTATAAATTGTCAGTTTAAACGGACGATCGGCATGAAGGGGTTACAAATGTCAGTGTTGCTGGTTTTGTGAAGGCGCGTGCTTTAGTGTTTATGGTATTCGGTTCACGATTGTAAGGTCATGAGTTCAATTCCCAGCAGCGCGATGTGTCCTTGACCACGACACTGTATTTCATGTTTCTCCAGTCTATTCAACTGGTAAAAATGATTTGAACCTGTATATCGAAAGGACTGCCTTGTCACATTGTGTCACCCTGAGCTTCCCTAAGAACTATGTTAAGGGTACACGTGTCTGTGGAGTGCTCGGCCACGTTAATTTACGAGCAGACTGTTCCGTTGATCAGATCAGCTGGAACATTGATCGTCGTAACTGACGGATGATCAGTTATCTGTTGTTGGTTGATATTTATAGGAGATTGAGTGACAGCACAGAGGCTCTCGGGGGGATTTTTCTCTTAAATATATCCATATTTTACAGAAGGGAAGTTGCAGTCCTATGAAGTGCAGTCGTAAGTAATGGTCAGATAAATTCAACTAATGCGCCTTTAATTCTTTAGTTCAAACTGGTCAGTTTACACACATAAGACATATTGAAGTAAACAAAGGAATTTTGATTCCGGTGACAGATTCCTTTGAAGGTAGCTTACCATAAACCGACAGAGTGAACAGAAGTACGTATCTGACAGCGCAACAGTTTAGCTGGAAAAGGTACATCAATACAGAAACAACTACAGTACCAACGGAATAAACATTAAAACACAGCAATGCTTATACGAAAGCATAGAAGGCCGAAAGGTTGCCGGAAAATGTGAAACAGATTATTGTAAAGTGAAATATTGTAAGAAGATTAAAACTATGAGAAAGGATTTAGTTGCTATTTGTAAAACTTTAATATTAGTCTGGATTATCTATATATAAACTTTATTGCTGTCGTGTTGTGTGATTATGGTTGCATGTGTGTGTGTGTGTGTGTGTGTGTGCGTTTTTACTGATTACATACGTCTGTATCTGATATTTATATCAATATATTTGTATATGACGGACATGACATGGCCTAGATTTTAACGCTGTACATCCTGGGATGTATGTAAAAGTGTATGTATGTGTGTGTATGTGTGCATAAAGATATGAATATATGTATATATACACATCTATGCATATTTACATGCGTGTTTCAGTGTTTGCACACACGCACACACATATATATATACATATACATATATACATCTGCTTATCCCTATCTATCTATCTATCTATCTATCTATCTATCTATCTATCTATCTATCTATCTTTTTATATAACGGCAGTCATAGAAATATATATATACATATATATACATATACACACACAAACACACACACACACACACACACACACACACACACACACACATATATATATATATATATATATATATACACACACATATATGTATACATATATATATATATA
>NC_068990.1:29142417-29143580 GCF_001194135.2 Octopus bimaculoides | reverse complement strand
ATATGTATACATATATATATATATATATATACATATATATACATATATATATACATACACACATATATACGTATATATATATATATATATACTTCCACACACACATACACACACACACACACACACATATATATAACGCATACACATATGTGTGTATGTAAAGAGAAGCCAATTGAAGGTAGGAATTTAAATCAAAAGATTTAAAAAAAAATGGCATCATTTAATTGCAGCACTTAATTGCTACATTTCTCACAACTCTGATAATTACTGGAAACATTTTACCACGAAACTCCGTTTCTAAAGTCAAACAAAGAAGACGAAATAAAATAAAAAAACAACAAAGCAACAAAACGAACAAAAACATCCTAAAAAGAACACCACCAATGAAAGACAATAACAATATAAAGCTAAACGATCATCAACATTCTTTGTATAAATAAACTTGCCAGGGAACTGTGAAATGAGTTCTTGTTTTGACCCCGAACTCTAAGCATAATAATTATTTTCTAAGACAAACCACATTTATTTCAATGGTCTGAAACTAATTTTGGCTCACTTTATATTCAACACCACCATATACTTCTAATGTGTTAAACAATTCCCAAATGAATTATATATGTATATTTTTTCTTTATTCGTCATCAGCTTTTTCTAATTAGAAATTATTAAATGAATTTCTTGATTTGCAGTAATACATTGTATTCTAAGGCGTTTTGTATTTTCTTTTTTTTTATGTTTGAGCAGTGATTTTAATTCCTTGGCGTACAGAGTTCTATCTGTAGTTGGTTTATGTGAATGTGTTATATTATAATTTTATTTTGTTTTGGTAATAGATTCATGTTTGGGGAGAGGATCGGGAAAAGGGCCGTGGTTGATGGTTTTCGCTGCCGCTGATGTACGGACGAACATCAACCATGTTAGAGCTACTCTGCAAGAATTGGTAATTGGTGACGAAAGGCGAAAGCGTATGATGGGATAATTACCCGAATATTGACTACCTTAGCACAACCATATTATGCTTCCCAACCACATGCTTTTGCTAGACAGAAACTGAAAGAAGCGAGTCCTGTATGTATGTATGTATGTATGTATGTATGTATGTATGTATGTATGTATGTATCTATCTATCTATCTATCTATCTATCTATCTATCTATCTATATA
>NC_068990.1:29136646-29141171 GCF_001194135.2 Octopus bimaculoides | reverse complement strand
CATATATATACATAAACATACACACAATCATATGCATATGTATGTATGTGTATGTATATTGAAAAGATACATTCTAAAGTTGACCATAATAGTTCGGAAAATGGTAATATTATCTGTATTGGTATAAACGATTCTGATAAGTATTTTTGATTATTCTCTTAATAACAATAATAATTATCATTGTCGCAATAACAATAAATTTCCTCTCCAGAATTATCATCTTTCAATTATCGTTTTAATTATCATGAGTTTAATTACAGTAACTAATCACAGAAACATGTCATTTATATAAGTTATGTCAGAAGGTATAATGATTGAGGCGAGGTTTGTAAAACTGAATAACGACATACTTCCTCTGCAGAGTTTATTAAACATCATCGCCATTTTCTTCTACTTCTACTTCCTCTTCTTGTTGGTCAGGCGATCACAACAGATATGCTTCTCATTAAACTGTTCACGGAATCTCTTCCTCACATCATTAACTTTGCTACATCATCAATTTTATGTTTAGTGACTCTGCCAAATGCATCAATGTAGTTGAATGATTTCCCTTCTTTATTAAATTGCACAAGTTTTCAAAATATGCGCGAATGATTACGAAATTTGCTTTTAATTTCTAAGACCTTCCTGCATTAAAATGGCAACGTGTTACACGTGGATGGTCTGGATGCTATTTCAAACAGGTATCTCAATGACGCCGTGTAGCCACTGTTGGCTCACGTGATGGACCAGATTATCGGATATTCCCATTCGTTCTGGTCATATTGCACTTTGCATCGTTTTAGCCTTCAAAAGATGCCGCCCCGCTGGCAGGACAGCGCAGGCCAAATTCCCCCCTGATCAGAAGGCTGGGTTATCCATTTACAGTTGAATGGACTGGAGCGATGTGAAACGAAGTGTTTTGCTCAAGAGCACAACGGCCACCCAGCCTGTGAATTGAAACGACAGTCTCACGTCCGAGGGTGTGTCGCGCCTAACCACTAGGCCGCGGGCCTCCTCGCATATTAATTATATACTTTACTTAATTCAATGAAACTGAGAACGTTTCTAAAGAAATTCAGTTTTGTATTTACTCCGAAATATTCTGTGTTACATCCTAACAGAAAAACTTCTCAATACACATCTAAACATTCCGTTGCACCCTTCTATTCTGAAAATAGTTCTTTCTACTAAACGTTGTGGCCTGAAATTTGTGGGGTGAAGACCAGTCGATTATATCGACACCATTGTTTCACCGGTACTTAATTTATTGACTCCGAAAGGATGAAAGGCAAGGTCGACATCGGCAGAATTTGAACTCAGAACGTAGTGACGTGTGAAATATCGCTAAGCATTTCGTCCAGCGCTCAAACGATTCTGCTAGCTCACCACCTTATTCTGAAAGTATTGCCAAACATATTCCGGAAACAATCCATCAACACCAAAGACAACCCATGTCTAAGATTCTAACAATTTCAATTTAAAATGCAAAACATTGTTTGTGTTTACATTTGTATTGAGCTTTGATATTGATACACAGCGAGATATTCCAGTACAGCAAATGACGAACGTTATAGTGTTCGTCTTTTATAACAGGGTGTGGTTTTGGGCGAGCTACGGAAGTGCTTGTGTACGAGGCGAAGCAACTGTTTTGCCGTAATAAAAAGAGACGTTTGAACTAAGAGAACTGTGCACCAGGAAATTTTCTATACCTTATATTTGTGTTCATGTTTTCGCCGTTCATAACAACAGATAATTAAAGACACGCCCCCCCCCCCCCACACACTCACACACAAAAAACGTTAAACCAAGTATCATAGTAATAATATTCTGAAAGTATTTATGGCGGCGAGGTGGCAGAATTCTAAAGCAGACCGGTTAAAATGTATAGCGGCATTTCGTCCGTCTTTACGTTCTGAGTTCAAATTCTGCCGAGGTCGATTTTGCCTTTCATCTTTCCGAAATCGAAACATAAATACAAATTGAACACTGTGAGCGATTCAATAGACTTTCTTCCCCCACCCCCAAATTGCTGGCCTTGTGCCGAAATTCGAAATTAATATTCTAAATCCATTAATACGTACGTTTCAGAAAGTTGTGCAATAGATAATATATATGTATACGTTGTTTGTTTGTTCGTGCGTGAGTGTGTGTGTTTGTGTGTGCGTGCGTGAACAAGCTAACATATATATATACGTATATATATGGTTTTATGTATACATGGTTATATCGTGTCTGCTTGACTCTTTTTAGTTTCTTTTTTCATGTGTGTACGTGGATACATACGTTTATGTGCACAAACATAACTTACAAGCATCACCCTATTATTTAGTCCTTCATTTTTATTTTGTCCCTTCCTTTTCTCTTCCCTGCTTCCCCCTTATACCCTATATTACATTAATTAGTAATAGCCATCCCACTTATGTGCTCTGGCCTCCTCAAACTGACGCCTGACGAATAATTCAACAATAAACTAAAAACATTGATTAAATTAGAATCTTCTGTGGCCACACTATAAACTTGAATATGCAGATAACAAAATGATGTTGAAACCACATCCTTCTCTATCTCGTTCAGGCAATCTGTGAGTAGAGTACGCAATTGGCTTTTAATAAGTTCCACTTTCCATTCGCCTTTTGGATTCTCAAAATGTATATCTAACCATTTTTGGGGTATCATTCATTGCAACAAATATCCAACAGAATGGTCTCGTCCGCCCGATGAGAAAGGACATTGGATACTCTTTTACTCTTTTACTTGTTTCAGTCATTTGACTGCGGCCATGCTGGAGCACCGCCTTTTAGTCGAGCAAATCGACCCCGGGACTTATTATTTGTAAGCCTAGTACTTATTCTATCGTTTTTTTTTGCCGAACCACTAAGTTACGGGGACGTAAACACGCCACCATCGGTTGTCAAGCGATGTTGGGGGACAAACACAGACACACAAACATATACACACAAATACACACACACACACGCACACACACACACATGTATATATATAAATATATATATACATATATACGACAGGCTTCTTTCAGTTTCCGTCTACTAAATCCACTCACAAGGCTTTGGTCGGCCCGAGGCTATAGTAGAAGACACTTGCCCAAGGTTCCACGCAGTGGGAATGAACCCGAGACAATGTGGCTGGTAAGCAAGCTACTTACCGCACAGCCACTCCAGCGCCTATAGTAACGAAACAGAACTAATATTACATAACGTGCTCCCAGTTTCCCTTTTGAAACAGCTGTAGTACAGGACTTCTATTCCTTTCATTTACAGATTAATTTTATATATGTGTGTAAATGTGCGTGTGTGTCTGAATGTGGGTTTGTGTGTTTGTATGTGTATGTACGTGTGTATGTGTGCATGTGTGTGTGTGTGTGTGTGAACGAAAAATACAACTTGAGTCAGTAGGTAAATTTTGTTTATAAAGTGGAATAAATAGAGCAAGAACGCACGCACGAAGACGGAACGTATCGCTGTGGAGGTCACACGTGTGTGACGAAAGATTTCCAGACAGTGGACACAAGTTAGAGTAAGCACAGTAATAAACGAGTAAAGAACGAATATATAGTGCGTGTGTTTATTTGGCAAAAAAAAAAGAAGATAAATAAAAATGACCGTCCCGAAATACAACCATAAAAAATACACACACTCATATTTCGAGTCGTAGTCATCCTGTTTGTACTACCATAGCCATATCGGATATACACATCAACACACACACACACACACATACATGTATATATGTACGTATGTACGGATGTATATGTGTGTCTGTGAGTCTGTATATGTATATATGTGTGCGCGTGTATGGAACCAAACTTTTGATAAAATTTTAATATATTTTACCTGAAATGATTTTTGTCTTTTTCTATTTTCTCCGACATTATATTTCTTGTTTTAAACTGTTTTTCTTTTCCAGCGTCCGTTTTTTTTCTCCTCTTATTTTGTTTTCAGTCTTCGATATTTTCTTCGATTGAAAACCATGATTTCTTCAATCAAAGAATAAACTATTTCAGGTAGATGTCTCCTGGCACCATTTCTCGCTTATTTCGATATTTTTATTACCTTACTTCATTTTTTCGCTTGCTCTCTTTTCATCATCATCATCATCATCATCATCATCATCATCATCATCATCATCATCATCATCATCATTATTATTATTATTATTATTATTATCGTCAAGATAATATTTTATTTCTAGAGTTTTTAAGACGTTCAAAAGAAATGGTTTAATTCTTCAGAATCTCAATGACAATATGTGCCATATATTGGAAATCCCATCAAAAAACTGAGTCCATGGGAGGCAGATATGCTCACATCAGTCTCAATAAAAATAATGCACAATTTTCATGCGGGGAGGGAAAGAGAGAAGGTTCTTTTAGTAGTGTGATAGCTACAAAGACAGCAGCTATATAAATTCACACACACACACACACACACACACATGCAAACTATGTATATAGGTTGATGCAAACATGTATATGGAAATCTTTTTGCGCCGTGTATATATATATATATATATATATATATAT
>NC_068990.1:29135243-29136365 GCF_001194135.2 Octopus bimaculoides | reverse complement strand
CACACACACACACACACACACACACACACTTATACATGCGAGTATGTATGTGTATGTGTGAAGAGAGAGAGAGATAGAGATTAACGAGAGGAGAGTGAGATAGTGTGAGGAAAGGATCGCGAAAGAGGATTGCGTGTGTGTGAGAGAGAGAATCCGGGTACATTTAAATGCAGAAAATCCAAGCAGAATCCATTCTCTGCTTATTGCAACTGAAACCTCCCTGTTGCAGGAATGGTTTGGCCAGAAACGGCAGATCTGGCAGAAATGATGGTGATAGACTTTAATTGGATGATGGCGTCGGCTGTGGTAGTGGTATGAGCGACGATTAAGTGAAAGCGATAGTCAGAAGGTGGTGATGTAGACACGGTGTTGATAGAGGTGGCGGCGGCGGAGATATTAGCGATGAGGAAATCAATGTGTGTGACGGTCGTAGTGATTGTGGGAGCGAAGTAAGTGACGGCACCTGTTTATTTGGCAGCCATGATGGCGTTGGTGGTCGTGGCGGCGTTGCAGGATATAGAACAGCGATGGGGGTTATGCAAGTGCTTGTAATAATGATAAATGCACGTGGCTTAGTGGTTACAATTTGAGGCGTATGATCGTAAGGTCGTGAGTTCAATCCCAGGGCGGGGCATTATGCCCTGGAGGCAACACATTTTATTTCACATTGCTCCAGTCGACTCAGCTGGCGAAAATGAGTTTATACCTGTAATTCAAAGGGTGCCTGCCTCGTCACATTCTGTGTCATGCTGAGTCGCCTTGAGAACTACATCAAGGGATTCGCGAGTCTGTAGAATACTCAACCACTTGCTCGTTAATTTCACGAGCAAGCTGATCGGTGGCATCGATGCCAGCCATGTTTGAAACGGTGCTGTTATTGGTGGTGGTGGTGGTGGTGGTGGTGGTTGTGGTGGTGCTGCCGTCGGTGTCTGCACTCGTGCGCGCGTCTTAACGCTGTTTATATTTAGTAATGACTCCTTCAACTTCATCTCCCCCTCCTCCTCCTCCTCCGTTCCCTTCTTCTTCTTCTTCTTCTTCTTCTTCTTCTTCTTCTTCTTCTTCTTCTTCTTCTTCTTCTTCCTCTTCTTCTTCTTCTTCTTCTTCTTCTTCTTCTTCTTCTTT
>NC_068990.1:29133679-29135233 GCF_001194135.2 Octopus bimaculoides | reverse complement strand
TTCTTCTTCTTCTTCTTCTTCTTCTTCTTCCTCTTCTTCTTCTTCTTCTTCTTCTTCTTCTTCTTCTTCTTTTTCTTCTTCTTCTTCTTCTTCTTCTTCTTCTTCTTCTCCCCTCCTCCTCTCTTCCCTCTGCTTCTCTCCCCCCCCACACCACCACAGTCTCTTCTTATTTGCCACTTGCCTGGTTTTCAACGTCTTATGTTTACTTTACAAAAAGTGAAAACGTATGTGTTGTGGTGGTGGTCAGCGGTAGATTTGATAAAAATGGTTGTTTCGTATGCAGTGATGTCGGATAGAATGGTTAATAAACTGTGCATAATAGTTCCTTCGTAACGACAAAATGGGGCACAAAAGGAAGCAACAATTGCGCCGTCACCACCCCGGCCACGACAAACTCTACTGCCACCACTACTACCTCCATCACCACCACCACTTCTACCACCATTAATACCACTACCGCCACCGAGCCCAACCTCTTCACCCACCGCTACCGTCGCAACCGTCACTGGCACCACCACCTCCACCACAACTACCACAACATTACAGCTACACCCTCCTACCCACCAACGCAGACACCTCGTTTACCAGTATATCCACGACGACGACGACGACGACCACCACCACCACCAGCACTACCAGCAGCAGCAGCGCCACCACGACCACGACCACAACCAGCACTACTAGCACCACCATCAACAGCAGCAGCAGCAGCAGCAGCAGCGTCAACAGTATCATCATCAGCAGCAGCACCATCACTGCCAGCACTAACAGCACTACCACCACAACCAACAGAAGCAGCGCCACCACGACTACGACCAGCACCACCACCATCACCACCACCACAACCACCACCACCATCAACAGCAGCAGCACCAGCACTATCAGCACCACCATCAACCGGCAATAAAATCCTTATCGCCAACAACGTCCCCGTTAGTATCAGTAACTCCATCACAAGCATCGTCAACAACGATAACCAAACCGAAGTAGTTTCACTTAATATGAGAGTCAATGAGAGAAGAGTCTGCAGGAGTCTGAAGCAATTGCTTCCAATACGATGATCTACCGTAATGCCATTCTCTGTAAACATTGACTCTGTATTGTTACAGTTTATTTATAATTCAATAGAATTCAATACAAATCAATAACGAATCAATGCAATTCAATACAAATCAATAACGAATCAATGCAATTCAATACAAATCGATATAATTAAATACAATTTATATTTTTAGAAAGAGATAAACCATCAATTTGTTTAGTTGTTCGATCAGACAAATCTATCAGAAAGTTGTCGTTATTAGAATTAAGTAGAAAACGATTGGCAGTCAGGTTCGATCGAGCATCGGAAACAAAAAAATAGCTTGTAGCAGCTTTTGTTCCGGTTCTGTACGTTTTGCGTTCAAATCTTGCTGCAGTCACTTTTGCCTTTCATCATTCTGGGCTGATAAAATAAAGCATTAGTCAACTTCATCTCCTCCTCCGCCACCACCTCCTCCTCCTCCACCACTACCTCCTCCTCCTCCACCCCCCTCTCCACCACCACCTCCTCCT
>NC_068990.1:29130216-29133290 GCF_001194135.2 Octopus bimaculoides | reverse complement strand
CCCTTAAAACTGTGCACTTGTGTGTCAGAATTTGAAAGACTTCCCCTTGAAGGCATTTTGAGCGTCTTTATGTTCTGATTTCAAATTCTGTCGAGATCGACTTCGCCTTTCGTTCTCTTGGGATCGATAAAATAAGTACCAGTTGAGCACTGGGGTCGATGTAATCGACCGGCCCCATGCCCTAGAATCCCAGCCCTTGTGCTCAGAGTAGAAAGCATTGTTATCATTGGCGGTGGTGGAATCGCTTAAGCGTTGGTAAAATGCCGCACAGTATTTCCTTCTAACTCTTTACGTTGTAATTTCTAATTCCCTGTCGGATGCAGCGGTGTTGCCCTACTTTCCCAGGAAACATCCTTTCTATCCGAGTCAATACCAAGATTTATTTCCAGCAGTTTCACAGCATTGCTGTTTCATATGCATAGGGTCTACTACAACAAGGAACACATAAAAATGGATCCATTTGCTACGAATTACGATTCTCCCCTTATATATTATTTTTTAAAAACGTTTGGGCAACACCCTGGATCCACCCACTGTCCAAGGTCAACTATGCCTTTCATCGTTTTAGGGCCGATAAAATATAAAGTACTATTCAAGTACTGGAGTCGATATTGTCCACTTCTCCCCCCACCACACCTTCAAAGATGTTGGCTCATTGATTAAATCAGGAACAAATATATATATAAGCAGAAAAAAAAAATTGTTAAAGAGCGAACGTATTGCGCATGGCTCTTTCGGGGTCTCCAAGACTAGTGTTAGGGAAAGAGTAGGATATCCTCATCCTTAAGACGTGGTCCAAAATACTTGCAACAATGCGGATACTGCAAAAAAGGCAGCCCCAAATCATGAAGTCAAATATTAGGTGACAGAATGAATAAAAGACTAAAATTACTTGGTAAAACGAAAAAGTTTCCTTCGCGATACGGAAACGTTGGGTTCTTCTTGAGGGTCTTGTTAACGTAAAATCCGTAATGTGAAACGCTTTTCCTATTCATTTTTCATGTTCAGTGACTTCGTAATGACAATGGAAACTATGTGGCATACTAGCGAATAGCAAGTGGCACGAAATCGTCAGAACTCAATGTTTATGTAAAGCGTGAGATGGTTGTAATGTATTTTGAGCAGGTGTACCCTCTTGTTACTTGGATCTCTTCGACTGGGTTCAGAAGCAAGTTTCTAATGTGATTAGGCCCTCTTTTGCTTCAACTTTGCAACCCTTGTTGCATCAACCTGACGTCATCACCCTTAGTCTTTTCTATCGTTACTATTCCATGAAATGCTCTGATGAACTTTCTCTCTTCTGTACCCGTCGCCTGACTTGAAATTCACGTCGTCCTCATCCAAATGGAAGTCTTTCTGTGGCCGTAGCTTTTTTTCCTCGAACTTCCAGACTTTGGAACTTTCTTCCATCTCATTATCTTTCTCCTTCTTATGGCCTGAACACTTTCAACTTTAAAGTAAATCCATTCCTTTCGTCTTAATTTCTCCTTCCTCACGGTCCCTTATAATGGTTTCAAATTTTGCCACAAGGGCAGCATTTTTGGGGAGGAGATAAGTCGATTACACAGACCCCAACGTTCAACTGGTACTTATTTTATCGACCCCGAAAGGATGAAAGGCAAAGTCGACCTCGGCAGAATTTGAACTCAGAACGTAGCGACGGGCGAAATACCGCTCAGCATTTCGTTCAGCGTGCTAAAATTTCTGCCAGCTCGCCGCCTTACAGTCTCTTATAATAAGTGGCTTCTCGCCTTGTTCTGGACACTTAAGTGAAGGAACGTGGCCTAGTAGTTAGCATATTCGTCGCATGATCGTAAGGTTGTGAGTTCGATACCTCTGTTCACGAGCAATATACTTTATTTCACGTTGTTCAAGTTCACTCATCTGGCAAAATGAGTTGTACCTGTAATTCAAAGGGCAACCCTTGTCACATTCTGTATCACGCTAAATCTCCCTGAGAACTACGTTGAATGTACACGTGTTTGTGTAGTGCTCAGCCATTTACACGTTAATTTCACGAACAGGCTGTTCCGTTGATCGGATCAGTAGGAGACGTCGTCATTGTAACCGAGGGAATGCATTCTAAAAAACAAACAAACAAAAAACAAACAAAGAAAAAAGAAACATCGATCGGCAATCAAGGGGGATAAATATGTTTGACTTTGAAATCTTCAGCATGAGTATAAAATATGTTGACTAATACAAGAGGCTGGGACCGGCTCTACACAAACCACTCTCGTTATAATAATATTCCTTTTGCAGGTTGTTCAGCGAACAATGACATCAGGACCAACACTAACGCCAACATCAGCACCAACTCCATCATAAGTCCAGTGGCGATAGAAAAGGAAGCAACGGAGACGGGTTGATGAAGTTACGGGAAGTCTTTAGCTTTTGTCCTGCACATAAGCGGTCATAAGATGATGGTCGTTTACAGCCGTGTCTTGTAGAGCTCTCGTTTGTCGAAGTTACGAGAGTGTCCAACACCTTATTTTAAATCACCGATCAAGGCAAGCGGTTTACCTAATTCGCTGATAATTGATTAAAATATAGTTATTATTAAGTAGGCTAGATTATTATTTAGTGTACAGGACATTAACGAAGCTAAAATTTTATCAAATATACAGTGAGCAAAAGAAAAGTTTAAAAAAGAACAAAACAGAAAGAAAAGCTTGTGTTATGATTTGTATGTATGAATGATAAGTGTAGACCTTCCAGCCTTATGTGTCTTCTTCAGTGGAAATATAATCTCGTTGTAATTGCGAATTTGTTTACGAATGTGCAATTGTGGATAGAGAACGGTTAGCTCGAAACTACAGAGAAAATAACGGAAACGTACGCACACATACACACACAGAAACACAGACACACACACACAGAGGCACAAATACATATGCACACACGTACAGACACATACGCATAGAATGAAGAAGAGAGAGAGAGAGAGAGAGAGAGAGAGAGAGAGAGAGAGAGAGAGAGAGAGGGAGAGGAGATACTGTAGCAACGCAGTATATGATAAATGAGAATTAATTAAGCGAAACATTTCTTTTAATACTTGAAAAATTAAAACAAGC
>NC_068990.1:29128567-29129702 GCF_001194135.2 Octopus bimaculoides | reverse complement strand
ATATATATATATATATATATATATATACGTACACTCATATGCAGAGAATGTAGTGGGTGATAGAGAACGACAGAGAGCGCGACAGGAAAGAAAAAGACAAAGAGGGAGAGAAAGACAAAAAAATATCGATAAATCGACATGTATGTGTGGATTAATATAAATTATGTAGATATGTATATTTGCCTGGATATATATTCATATCTGTCACTCACTATGTTTGTCTATCTATATGTCATCTATATATTATATAAACACATGGAACACGCGCACACTTGCACAGACATAGGTGTATGTACGTTTATATATGTGTGTACATGTCTCTCATTTTGTATGTATATGTACGTTCGCATGTGTGTGAGGTTGGCAAGAGGGAGATTGAGAGAAAGAAAGAATACAATTCAAAACCTAACCAATTCTCAGGTGCCTTTATACATGATAAATGACAGTAGGTGAAAGAATCTTTTAATGTTTGGCGATTAAACATGGCGAAGTGAGATTAAATATGCAGTGAAAAAAATATATCAACGAAATTATATGCTGACTATAAAGTTATTTTTTTGAACAGTATGTATTGAGGAAAATAACAGGTGATTAAGCTTATTTGAGATATTCACCAGTAGCATACTCGTGACCTTCCTGAAAAAAATATGTCAACGATTGAAGCAATACGTATGCGCAATTGTATATATACTGTTGTAGAAAGAGAGGAAGAAAGAGAAATAGAGCGAGAAAGACAAAGAGGGGAATTGTTTAAAAATTAAACAGTTCGTGTGCTGCAAACGGATGATAAACGAGAAAGAGTTTGGATGTAATTGTCTTAGTATCAGCAACGTTAAAACAGTTTAAGCGAAGATCAAATATGCAGAGAATATTTACAAAAATATACGATTAACAAATCTGAAAATAATCGGTAAAAAATACGAAACTATACAGTCAACGAATGTAAAGATATTCAGTAAATAAATACAAAATTATGGAGTGAACAACTGTCATATATGACATGAATAACTGAAAGACAATTTCAATAACAACTACAAAATTACGTAGTGAACAATTTAAAATATATGCAGTATATATATATATATATATATATATATATATATACACGCATATATATGTTATATATATATATATA
>NC_068990.1:29125539-29128306 GCF_001194135.2 Octopus bimaculoides | reverse complement strand
TCTCCACTTTCATTTATTTCAAAATAAATGGAAGTGGAGAGACAAGTTACTGAAGAGATTGCAAGAGTGCAATGAAATAATTTAACAAAAAACTATATAAATTAATAAAGGACTGAACCAGTGCGTGTGTTTATTACCGGCATAATGCCTCTCCCAAGGTTTAATTGTATTTCTTTCAACACACGTATCCACATCAAGAATCTTGCACACGAAATACACATACGAAATATGTATATATATTATATATATATGTACATGTGAATAATAATAATAAATGGAGCAAAACGCATATAATCAATAAGTTCCTTTAATTCCTATATATGTTTCAAAATATATGTGCACTCTACTCCAAAGATGTAAGAGGTGCTGGAATTGCACATATATTCATGATCAGGGAACCAACAACCAAAAGCAAGACTTATGCTAAATGTTAAGGTTACGTGCGAGTTATAACATTATATAGCTAAGTAAATGGCTGTTAGAAACAAGAACGCTGGTTTACAGGGAGTTATTAAGGGAGAGAGGCTATGAACGCTATACTAAAAGTTTAAATTAGAGGAAGGCATAATGGACCACAGTAAAATCCAACAATCAAAAGTTCAAAAAGTGGCAAACTAAAAACGAGAGAAGGAGGAAGGGAGAGAATCCAATGATTCATTATATACTATTTTTTCTCCTTATGTAAACAAATTAATATACTGAGGTAAACCTAAGCGAAATATAATAAATTAAACATTCATAACATTGTATCATATTAAGATATGGTTATATGTACATGCATATATATATATATTAAGATACGGTTATATGTATATGCATATATATACATTACACACACACACACACACACACACACACACACACACACACACACACATATATATATATATATATATATATATATATATATATACATATATACATATACACAGGCAGACTGAAAGACAGACAGACAGACAGACAGACACACACACACACACACACACACACACACACACACACGTATATATATATGCTAGGGGAAATGTTTGGAGAGCAGTGAATGTTTAAGCGCGCAGTATCAGATGCCCTGGTATACACGTGACTTTAGTTGTCTGAACGTAGTGTTTCTGAATAGCGCAGTTGGTGTTTTCAAAGTGTTAACACTTCTCAAAATTTCTGTTCTTTCGTTTAAACTGGTATGATGTATGAAGGGATCTCAGCATCTTTTCCTTTTGTCTATTGCACATAGGTCACAGCTCTGCATTTCTGACTTTGTTGGGTCTGGATCTTCCTGGAAAATATTTCTGCTGGGGTAGGTTTATATTTTTCAACATAAATATTGGCTGAGAATATCCATGAAACCGTTAGGCGATGGGAAACACAAGTGGTCTGTTTGAGACGGCTAGAAAGGTCATATATTTGGAAAATCTGGTCATTTGCTTACCCGTCAATTAAAACAACAACAGTGTGGAAGATAATTATCGTCAGTTGATGCCGCGAAAAGTTTGACACTAAATGATAAATTATTAACTGAAATTACCAAATTTTGTTTGCTCTTTAACGGATAGCATGTTTCTGTAATTGTTTTAACTTCAAAATACGATGTTAGATCAAGTCATGTCTTTGGCAAATACATAACAATTAGGATAACGGTTTCTAAATATTCCTTTCTACTAAACCACAAAGCCTGAAATTTTCGGGTTGGGAATAGTCCATTATATTGACCTCAGTACGTAACTGGTACTATTTCATCGACCCCAAAATGATGGAAGGTAAAGTTAACCTCGGCAGAATTTAAACGTAAAGACAGACGAAATGCCGCTAAGATTTTGTCCCGGCGTGCCTACGGTTCTTCCAGCTCGCCGCTTTCTGCCTCTAAATAATGCATACGTACAAACATGGCGTACCTGGTTAAGTGACAATATGTTGAAATGCTAATCCATCAAAGCTGTGGATTTTACCGAAAAAAAAAAACATAAAGAAACACTTTGAAAATTCAATCTGTAAGAAGAATATGCAAGCTTTTTCTAAAATTCATCACATCACTCTTATTGTTGAAGGAATGAAATTTTCAGCGATAGGGATTTATTTCTTGGTTAAAAATCCCTTTTCTACAGGAAGAATTATCAGAATTAAAATAGAAAACAAATATAATTATAAATACGTACAAGTATGATTACGTACACACATAAAAACGTAAATAATTGCTTGAATAATGATTTCTTTTATTAGCGACGGTTTGGTGTTTAGAAAACTTAATCTGAAGGTGGACCATTGAAAATAAGAGTTTTCAGAAACTGGAGCTAGTAAAGGCTTTATTAATTTTGTCTGAATTCAAGCGATACACTTTTGTTTCTCGCATAGAAATAATTCAAAGAATTCCAAAGAATAGGAGACCATAAAACAAAGACACACTTACAAGCACCTAAATATGCATACAGTCAAACACACATACCATATCTATGTTTTAAAATACATGTATATATTATACAATATACATATATTTACACAAAAACAGACACGCACACGTACACACATATGTATCTATATGTATGTATATGTATATTTTTCATTATTATTTGGCAAAAAAATACTAAATTTAAATATAAATAAAATACAATGTGAAACAAAATATAAACTTTGATAATATTCATTCATACAAATATATTTTCATGCATAATTTATGAGATCAAAATGTACTTTTTTAAATTAATTAATTGAATTTTTCTTTTTTCTTTTCAAAAATTCAATCTTTATATTTCAGAAAGATATTTATTTATTTATT
>NC_068990.1:29122541-29125469 GCF_001194135.2 Octopus bimaculoides | reverse complement strand
ACTTACTGTTGTGTGCTGTTTACTACTTTCAAACTACAACGCAACAGAGTGTACATTAAGAAGAAATGGAAGATAACTCTTACAAAATTCACAAACGTATGTGGTGAGGGGCCAAGCATCGCCGAAATATTGCTATTAATATAGATTCTTGAAATACATTTTCTAGCATTAGGAAGAAGAGCAATGTGACAATTTCAGGCATTGTGCCAACAGTAGAAAGGATTATTATTATTATTATTATTATTATTATTATTATTATTATTATGTTTTTGTTTTTTTTTCTTCTTTCTTCAAATTTTCTTCCATTTCTCGCTGAGTGTTTTCCGTACACCTAGGGCAGAGATGCTCCTTGTATGCATTCCCAGTTTACACACGCAAATTCACAGGTAAATTCACCGGTTGTCAATCAAGCGGTGGTGGACAAACACAAACACAAAGATACACTCTCATATATACACACACATTCTCTCTCTCTCTCTTTTTCTCTCTCTCCATTTTCTCTCTCTCTCTCTCTCTTTCTCTCTAACACACATACGTGTATGTATGTGTACGACGAGTTTCGTTCAGTTTCCACTCACAAGACTTTGATTGTCTCGTGGCTAAGCAGTGCGACTGAACCCGAAACCGTGTGGTTGGGAAGCGAATGTCTTACCACACAGCCACATTTTGAAAACGTCATCTCGATTTGGCATTCATTGTTTGTTGTTGTTGCTCTTTCTAATATTTTGATATTGACGTCGATGTTGCCTTTCCTTTTTGTTGTTGCTGATAATATTATTGACACACCTATTTTGCATCGAGTTTTCCCCTTTCTCGTTTCTTGCCTTTCATCTTTAGTTCTTTTAAGAACATTGGCCAATGGATTCTTTAATTTCATTGCTGGAAGCCAACGAAATTATAAAGTTTCTTTGCTGCAGGAGAGGGTTGTTAGTTTTTTTTTCCATTTAGTATTTTTTCGGTTTGGTTTTGTTTTGTGGCTTTGTTATAAATATGCATCTATAGCCTCATGGTTAATAAGTTAGTTTTGATATCATTACGTCTCGGTTTCGATCTCAGTGCGTGGCATCTTGCTCAATGCGTGGCATCTTGCTCAATGCGTGGCATTCTGTGTAGTTTAACAAATATTCCAGTCGAGCAACGTCCAATAATTTTGTAACTGAAATTGCGTGGAATACAGTCGGTTATCCTTGTCTGTGGCTGGCCTTTTTTTAATGGTTAATAATATTCAAGATGCCAAGTGTGGCAAGGTGGCTGAACAGTTAGCATGCCGAGCAAAATGCTCACCGGCATTTATTCCGTATGGGCTAGAATGTTCCAAGTAGTATGAGCACCAACCTTTGTCAGTAGCAGAGAATGACCAGGCGAAACTCACATGAGACATACCAATCTACACAGAATCTGCAACATAACCGACCAGGTATCACTCTCCTGTGGAAAGAGTCCAAAGTATGGACCAAAATCGACGAAGCGGTGCCTGCAGACAAGGACAACGTGAAGACAGAGAACAAGAAAGTCGAGAAGTACCAAGATCTAGCACTGGAAGTGAAGCGCATACATAGAACCGCAAAAACTAATTCTGGTACCTATAGTGATCGGTTCACTTGGGACCATCTCAAAGGAAGTCATATTATGGTACGAAAGGCTGCACAAACCAGACTTTATCGCTAGCCACTGAATCTTTTTTTTATTTTCTCTCTCTGCTTATTTCTGTGTTCCTTTCTGTCGAAGAGCGTAGGCTCGAAACATAAAAGACTTTCTCACTTCCCGAGCATTAAACTAATACATCTATTTGTTGTTTACACACCCGTCTTCGTCATTTCTTGTTTTTGTAAATTCTCATTTTATATGAAGTACACGGTTGGCAGCAACAATTGGAATAACATGTGTTGAGGCAGAAGAAAGAATTCAAGGCAAGGTGGTATTTATAATTATTGCATTGTTATTTTACTGCTTAAACGTGGTATTGCTATTCGAAGCTATTTAATGATTATTTGCATTTTTAACGGTTTGATTTGCTAACGGATCAGTATCATTAATGGTTGATATTGTTCATAGTTGGTAATTTTAATTGTTTATGTATTTTAATGGGATATATAATTTTAATAGTTGATACTGCTGTGAATAATGGCTGATATCGCTAATGGTTGATATTTTAACGGTATATATATTCTTTAAGGGATATTAATGTTCGCATTGTTAATGGTGATATATTTATTGGCTTGAATTTTAATGGTCATATTAACACACACACACACACACACACACACACTCATACACACACACACACCCATATTATATATATTTATATGTAATTTAATAATAATTTGACTAGGGTGCATGAAAATTCAAGTTTCCTAGACTCGTTTGACAAGCCTGTCTCCTCAGGCCCGTAGAAACTGAAAGCGGCCAGACCATGTGATTTGTGGAAACGCGCGTAGCAATGTATTAAATATTTATAAATTCGATCCTACAAGTTTTGGTTAACGCTGGTCACATGATGTTATTAGTTTGGTAGCGACATCGATTCAATTCTGTATTCCCATCTGAATGTCTTACACCATATGTATATACGCATGCATGCATGTATGCATGCATATCAGTGTACGCGCACACATACATGCGTATTTGCGCGCATACACGAGTATACATGCGCATAACAAGCGTTGGGAATTAGTATATATACATCTATCTATCTATCTATCTATCTATCTATCTATCTATCTATCTATCTATATACTCACATATATATACCAGAGTAAGCACATAAATGCGAAACGAGGTGGAAAAAATAATACTCGAATACCAGAGGTAGACTAATATCCTTTATTGAAAACAAAACTGTCCGACGAACGGGAACGCGAAACTCTGAGTAACAGTTTTGTGATATTTTTGCTACATACATACACACACACACACACAAACACACAC
>NC_068990.1:29106343-29121697 GCF_001194135.2 Octopus bimaculoides | reverse complement strand
ATATATATATATATATATATATATATATATATATATATATACGTATGTATGTATATATACATACATATGTTTGCATATGAATTGATAAATGACAAATGAACAGGAGTTACGTGTGTGTGTGTGTGTGTGTATGTATATATATATATATATATATATATATATATATACTCACACACAGCATTTCCCTTGATCACTCACATCCAAATCTCTCTCTACACACAACAAACTGCTAGTACGCTTATATATACACAAGCTGGAGGTGTGAAACAAACTATTTCAAGAACGAAAAGATGTGTCACTTTTCGTTCCCTAATAGCATCTCATTGATTCTGGACACACGCCATTTTCTATCAGTCAATCTTCACAGGAATTATATATAGCAGCGCTCTTTTCAGTTTAGCCTTGTTCAGCAACATCGCTTAAGATCTATTTTTCCCTTCATCTAGGAATTTAGTTTCATGTTAAAGACTTCTGTTTATATCGTATTATATATTTTATTTCTTTATTTTAAAGATTTCTATAGCTCTGCGTTGCTTCGTCTTTAGAAAACTAAAATTATATTATGTAATATCAGGCATATAATTCTTGGAACGAGATAGGATTTCTCCCTTATTTTTCTTTTTTCCCCATCTTTCATATAGATTCATTTTCGATTTTCTCGCTCCTTCTTTTCCTTCAATTTTTTACTATTTGTTGCAGTTTATCTTTTCTCAGATTGTCCTACGTTATTTGGGTTGTTGTAGTTGTGATTTGTCGTTGTGTATTTATCGATGTTGTTTATGTTGGTTTTTGATGTCAACGCCTCACACTTTTTCTGATGTTATATCGTTGTTCCTGTTAATGTTTCTCACGCATTTGTTATTGTTGTCAATACATATTTGTCGTTGTTGTTGTTGTCATGTTGTTGATATCGTTCCAATGTGTTTGATGTTAGCATTTTTGTTATTATTATGTAATCATAAAAGAAATCATTATTATGTAATGCTGTTGTCGATATTTTTATGTGTGTATACGCCCCAGTTAATATTGTCATCTATTATGTTGTTGACAATATTGTACGATACGTATCCTCCTCGTCCTCCTCCACCCCCTTCTTTTTCTTCTTCTTCTTGTTATTATTATTATTATTATTATTATTATTATTATTATTATTATTATTATTATTATTATTATTATTATTATTATTATTATCATTTACTATTCTATATTAATATCATATGAATGGGGATAAACTCTTGAAAGAACATGCGATTAAATAATAGGTGCGCTAAGAAGCACACCTGTATCTTTGAGAAATTTTTTCTGAGACAAAATATTACAGCTAAAGCGGTTCCATATTTTTATAAACATTATTAATGTTATATGTACATTATATTACATTGCGATAAAACATAACATAATATATAATGAGAGAGATAATTCAAAAACGGAACGGAATAAACGAAGTTATCGCGGAATACCAAAAATACATATTTCATTGATCTGGACATGTCGCAAGGTTCACAGAGAACAAGGTGGAGCCATACAGTTGCAGAGTGGTATGCAAGGGATTGGAAAAGGCCAGTTGGAAGACCTCCACAATGATGGGAAGAGGATTTAGTCTAAAAATTTGGGTTAAGATGGAAAAGAATGGTGCAAGACAGAATTGTAAGTGCATTGTGACTGGCGATGTATAACAATCTCTGATGGGCTGGTCGTTACCGTGGTATTGTGATATCTATCTATCTATCTATCTGTCTATCTATCTATCTATCTATCTATCTATATCTATCCATCTATGTCTCTCTCCCCCCCTCTCTCTCTCTCTCTCTCTCTCTCTCTATATATATATATATATATATATATATATATATATATATATATACACATATCTATGTGTGTGTACATGTTTGTATGTCTGTGCATGTCCCCCCAACATCACTTGACAAACGATAGTAGTGTGTTTACGTCCACGTAACTTAGTGGTTCGGCAAAGAGAGCGATAGAATAAGTACTAGGCTTACAAAGATTAAGTCCTGGGGTCGATTTGCTCGACTAAAGGCAGTGCTTCAGCATAGCCCCAGTCAAATGACTGAAACAAGTAAAAGAGTCAGTATAGATATATATATATAAAAGATAATATATAAAATGAAGGCGGTAGGCTGTCAGAAACTTAGCGTGTCGGGCAAAATGCTTAGCGACATTTCTTCTTGGTCTTTGGGATTTGAAATCATATGCCATTCAAGCACTGACGCTATAATCGACTTCCAGTGAACCTCTGATTTTGCACTGTTAAACAATTCCTTGTTCACCCGTTTTCAATCTTAGCAGTAAACGTTTAATAGAAGCTACAAGCTAATCTGGATTCTGTGAGTAAACTTCTTAGAAAATAGGTTCATCATATTTTAGATTTGAGAAGAGAATTTGCGACAATAAAGACAGGGAAATAGGAACTCCTACATTTGATAATCTGTCGTTTGAAAAACGTTTAAGAAGATCTTACCGAGGTTGTTCAACACAAACAAAACTAACAGCTACAAAACAATAACAACAATAATATCAACCACGGCAACAACAATGACTAAAAAACATTTAGCGTAATGAAAGTAATACAAACAAACAAAGAAATTATAATCACAAACAATTACATCATAAACTGGACAAACAGGAAGCAAACTCTTGCTCGATCTATTATCAAAAAGTAATGGACATTTTTGACAATTCCCCCAAATTTCGCTGGTTTCTAAAAATATCGCGGTCTGATAAAAGGCGAGACAAAAGAAGAGAAAACATTATTTTAATTTCCTTCTCGCAGCAGAGCTTAGCAAGAGAAACGATAATTACAGCGCTCACCTCAGATACAAAAGAAAGTAAAAATAAAGAAAAAATTAATCGCTTGAATGAATCTTTGCCGTCGAGTGTGTGGGATTGAAAAATAGGTTTAGAGACAAGAATCAATAGCCTCTCGATGGTTGTGTCAAATAGCAAATAGTAGATGATATATTTGTGTTTGTTTTGTTTCAAAATAATGTGTAGTGACCAAAACATAATTCTCTACACCTCTCACACCACTCACTAACATCGCATCTTTTCTGACAGACATATATACATACATACTTACATACACACACACACACACACACACACACACACACATATATATATATATATATATATATTATATATATATATATATATGTATGTATATATATGTATATATATATATGTATATATATATATATATATATGTATATATATATATGTATATATATATACATATGTATATGTATATGTATATATATATATATATATATATATATAGATATATATATATATATATATATATATGCCTGTATGTACGTATGTATATATATATACATATATTATATATGCATAAATTATAGATATCTGTATATGTATACATATACACACGCAGATATACACACATACACTTCTATATAATATTATTGATCGGAATCATTGTTTCATAAATATAAGGCGAAAACGTTTTCGCACAAAAGTTTAACAAAAGACTCAATGATTGTATACATAAACGTGTTAAATAGATATAACTGTTTCATCAAATAAGAAAATGTCTATGAAGGAATTTGACAAGCTCAGTCAATATAAGGGCCTGGAAATTTAAATACAAAAGATGTAGTATCCTGCAGTGAAAAGTGTCACTTTTGTTCAAAGTACTCTTTGTATGAAGTAAAAAGGGATTTTAAAAGCGTCTAGATAACATCCCAGGAGACCCATTTCTCACAAAAATTCAAAGCATTGTGTTGACAAATACTGCCCTTGTAATGACAAAAATCATATCAACTGAAATGATTTGTTGTGTTGTATTATATGAATGCATTTCTGTACTGTCCTCCTCATTTCCCCTCGTTAAACTTTCAATTATATCTAAACACATCCCCCTATGGGATGAAGTTAAAATAATAGACAGAGAAAATACGAAAACTAAAAGAAGCAGCACATATGCTAGGACACAACAATCTCCTATGCAGACCGAGTGCAGATATTTATATTTTATAGGAACGGGTATTATGGAATGATAAAAAATATTAGATTTATAAGCCATAAAATTCACCCCAAAATCGCCCACGGACATATGGCATAGTGGTTAAGAGCGCGGGCTACTCACCACAAGATTCCGAGTTCGATAATAATAATAATAATAATAATAATAATAAGAAGAAGAAGAAGAAGAAGAAGAAGAAAAAGAAGAAACTGGGCCACAGAAAATTTTCTGCTCAATACCACATATTGTCTTCTTGCTTGTTTGACCTTAACCAGTTGAGCATGTCCCTTGGTGGCTGACAATATGTGCATCTCTGATCACGAGCAGAAGTAGTGGGGGAGCACCATAGTTATGTGTTGAGAGGAATTCTTTGGGGTTTGAATAATTCACTTCTGGAAACATAGGTGTTTCCTTCCTCATCCTTGAACAACATTTATTGAAGGACCTTTTGAGCGGATAGGCTACTCAACCTGAAGAAAATTCTAACTGGACATCACCTGCAAGGTCATGCGCTGTTTAATTTGATATAAGATCACCATGTCGCGCACATATGTTTGTGATGCATGTGCCTGGTGTACCCCTAGACCGGTAGCCATGATGGATGTACTGGGCTTCGTATATTTTACGCTAGTGTCACTTTGATGGCATGCATTGCATTCTCACTCAATAACAATAATAATAATTAAAATAATAATAATAATACTCCTTTCTATTATAAGCACAAGGCCTGAAATTTTGGGGAAGGGGATTGTCGATTTCAGAGTCACCAATGTTTCACTGGTACTTAATATATCGACCCGAAAAGGATGAAAGGCTAAGTCGACCTCGCCGGTATTTAAACTCAGAACGCAGCGACGGGCGAAATACCGTATTTCCCGCTCATATTCACACACATAATGCAGCAGTCCTTCAGTTTTTCGAAACTCTGTAGAAGAACTTGGAATTTTGGGCTTCCAACCAGGCCTTTCGCGACACCCTTAAATCTAAGGACTTTTCGGCAGCCCCTATATACACTGTAAATGTGTGTTTATGTAGTCACAGTATATTTTTTTTATTCTAAAGAACATTTTCGATGTCAGTTTAATCATGATAGAGCTAGATTTCGCGCACCAATATAAACATCCTCATGTGATCATGTTTTCGAGTAGAACAATAGATTGAAACAAAGTACAAAATTGGTTTTCGTAAATATGTTTAAGAAAATTGTTGGCTTATATCATTGAATATCTCAATACCGCCTTTAATAAATGAGTGTTATTGAGATTTTAATATACAAACACTAACAGTAACCTAAGCTATATATATATATATATATATATATATATATATATATATATATTCAATACAAAAGAAACCATAACGCGTATCGTTTCTCATTTTCAATTGAAATTTACTCAGAACAAGTTTCGATACTAAGATTTCGCCGGATTTTTTTTTTCTGTGGAGATTATTTGGAAAAAAAGGTGCCGTATTCGCTGAATAACTTTGACTTTTCCGTTGCAATGATAATGAAGCATTTCAACTTGTGTTTTGTCGACTGTCAGATGAATATCGTCAAATAGAAATCTACAAACAGGCTTGTAGACAGCTTATCAAATGTATCACACTTTGAACTGACAGACGCATTTTATCTCTCACGGTTTTGCTATGATTCTTATGACGCCATAAAGCACATACACCTGGTCTGTAAACAACAACATGAAGAATGACAGTGTTATTTACATCATGTCTTTCGAAATATGTTCACTGTCAAATCATACTAATATTTTGGGTAAGAACCTGTTTCGGTTCTTTTCTTTTTATGTCATTCAACAAACAATAAAGAAACCCATTCATAAAATCACCTTTGCTTTTGTCAAAAGCATTTCAAAGAGTTCTTTATATCTATCTATCTATCTATCTATCTATCTATCTATCTATCTATCTATCTATCTATCTATCTATCTATCAGTCTAAGGAAGACTGTAACGATAGAGAAAGTAAATGACAATGACCTTTTTGTGTGTACGGTTTGTGACAGACCATGCCTGTCTTTTGCTGGCCTCAAATCTCATCTGCGAACGCATGGAAAATGAACCTTCACCAACTATTTTGTCTATATGTCTGTGCACACCTTTGAATGCAGTGTATGCGGGAAGATCTGCAGATCCAATGGAGGTCTCAAAAGACATTTTAAGATTCACAAACAGCGGAACTTAACTTATCTGCAGCTCTTGGTGGTCCAAATTGGAGTCTTTGCAGAACATTGTCTGGTTTAAAAAGACACATCAGACACCATGATGTTGCTAAGGTGTAGGTACAGGAGGTGGTCAAACTCTGCATAAGGAGTAGACAACCACTATATAAATATAAACACACACACACACACACACACACACACACACACACACACACACACACACATGCATATATATATACACACAGACTTGAAATGTAATATTTGGCTTCATAGAATGACGTGGCCATCACAAAAAGTTCATTTAGACTAGATATTAATCAAATACGGATGAGTATTTAGCTGAAATTCAGGAGGTTCAGTCGATGAAATTATTTCATGATGTCTATATAAACCATAAAATATCAGGAAGCATGAGAGGTGAATATCTTTTATTTAACCACTTATCTTCCTTAAGACTACGGCCGTTTCGCAGCCTTCATAATTTAATAATAATTCCAGTGTATAAAAAAATATGTTCACATGTCTGTCCCAGTGTGAATGCTACTCATTATGCAATACAATTGTATATTTACTAAATCGGTGCAGTCGAGGAAAGCTAGTTCATTAGATCAGTAGAACATAATTTTTCTCCAATGCTCACTTAGAAAACGGTAATCTCCGAAACTTCCCATGACTGTGCCTGATTTTTTTTTAACGTGACACATCGTAGAGAGAAAGAATGAGAACGGAGAGAGTGGTGGTGTGTTGACCATCTGAACTACAGCTTATATAAACTTACCAAATTCCTACCACTCCATATTAATTTATTAAACCCTCTCCTTTTCCTTGCTTCCATTCGGGGTTTTATCAGCTCGAGGACTTTCATTTCATATATGTGTGCGCGGGAAACATGCATTTAGCAGCTGAGAAGCCTACTTGCCAAGTCTTCACTAGTGGGAAGGTTATTGAAACTTTTGTTGTGCTTCTTTATTCAGTTTGAAGGTCAGCTACACCCTGATATACCCGTTCGAGAGACAAAGATATGTCTGATATGCTATTTTCCCCTTTAACCTTTCTTCCATAAGATCATCATCTAAAGAGAACAATCTCATCTTTATCCATTCTCTCTGTGGTTTTCGAAGAACTGGTTCGTATTTAAATATCTGACCCCAACTGCTAACACTGACAACATTGTGTTCGTTATTGCCAATATTCTAAACATTTTTAATACTAGTCTGTGTTTAAAAATGTATTCGTTAATATAACTATCGTTTGTTTAGATTGCATTGTTAATTTTTCCATTTACAAATATGGACGCGGATATATTTGTCTTTTTATAAATATTTTCAACATCTGCATTTTTACCAGCAATATTTTCAAGTTTCTTCCAGAAATGTTTGGTTGTATGTTCGCTACTACCACCTTTCTAACTCTTACTGCTGTTCCAGAGGGAGAATTCATATTGAAATACAAGGAAATGAATGTTCAATAAAACATAACATAAAAATGTCATATTTTACACCTCAAGATAAACGGGGTGAACAATGAAATATTCCAAGTTTTTCTTTTAGGAAAATAACTAAAATAAAAAAGAAGATAATGATGCAAATTTCACGGAACGAAAAACACGACCTTTGTCGTCGAATAATAATAATAATAATAATAATAATAATAATAATAATAATAATAATAATAATAATAATAATGATAATGATAATAATAATAATAATAATAATAATAATAATAATAATAATAATAATAATAATAATAATAATAATAATAATGAGGATGATAATAGGAGTATAAACGCAGACATGACTGTGTAGGCAAAAGAGTGCATTGAGATGTTAGCCGGGTAACAAGATAAATTAATTACTAAGCACGCGCTAGGGTAACAACAACAACAACAGCAGTAGCAGCAGCAGCAGCAACAACAACAACAACAACAACAACAATAGGAGCTATATCACAAGAATACGTTGATGATCAGCAAGATATAGTGAGGATGATGTGCTGATATATTACAGAAGACCAGGATCTGAGGTATTTTGATCGACGCAAAATCAAAATTGAAACCGAAAGGATCGATTCTGTCCGTGGACTATTCCAGACGGGAAATATAACTGAAACTAACAAGATTACTTGGGCTGCAGCTATTGTTGCAGCATATAGAGTTGGATACAAAAGAAGAGAACGTAAAGAACCAGATTGGCGTAGACGAATTTGTGAGAAACAAAGTTAAAAAGACATTTAGGACAAGTTGATAGGTGGAGAAGAGGGGAATTGCAGAAGGAAAGCATAAAGAAAATGCTGGAAAGAACATATAGTATAAGAGATAAAGGGTAGGATGTGATATTGGAAGAATTGAAACAAAGAATAGGAGCAATCAACGCAAAACTGGAAAAATATGACAATAGAAAAAGACAGTTCAGGCAAAACAGATTGTTTGAAGCAAATCAGAAGAAACTGTTTCAGGGAGTAGATGGGAAATTACATGAAACAATGATACCAGATGCAGAGGAAAGTAGGATATTATGGAGAAGGATCTGGGACCAACCTGTAGAGCATAATGATGAAGTGGAGAGGCTGCATAAAATCCAAGATAGGTTAAGAAATATAGAAGGCCAAGAAGACATAAAAATAATTACAGAAATGATAAAAAGGCAGTTAAAAAATTCCTAAATTGGAAGAGTCCAGGACTTGATGGGGTCCAAGGTTATTAGATGAAGAATCTGAGAGGGCTCCACGGAAGGGTAGCGCAACAGTTAGATGAGTGGTACCATTGTTATGTGTAATTGCCCATCTGGTTCCTGAAACAGTTTCTTCTGATTTGCCTCATTGCAAACCGTATTATGGAGCCTTCTGTTTGACAAGTGCTTTCATGATATCGACTCCCGAAAGCATGTAAAGCCAAGTTGGACCCAACAGAATTTGAATTCAAACAGTAAAAGATTCGGACGAAACGTCGCTAATCACTTTGTTCGACGTGTTAAGGATTCAACGAATTCGCCGCCTTAACAACAACAACAACAACAACAACAACACATGCTACTACTACTACTACTACTACTACTACAACAAAAACAGCAGCAGCAGCAGCAGCAGCAGCAACAGCAACAGCGGGGACAATAATTCTTTCTACTTAAAGGTTCAAAGCTTGGCAATTTGGTGGTAGGGAGGCTTAGTAGTCATTTACATCGACCCCAGGGCTCAGCTGGTATTTATTTTATTGACCCCAAAAGGATGAAAGGCAAGGGAGACATCAAGGGCATAACAACAATTATAGTGATGACGATGCTGCTGCTGCTGCTGCTGCTGCTGCTGCTGAAGATGATGATGATGATCATCATCATCATCATCATCATCATCACTTCTGGCTTAGCTGTGAAGGTTGTAGTCAAGACAGCAGCTTCACAGGACTTCATAATTCATTCAATCTGGAGAAAACGAAAGACTACGGAGAAATTTCGCCGGGTTTTGAACTCGGAATATAAAGAAGGCACACAACAAATTAACATTTCCGACGGTCTAACAACGGTCTAACAACGGTCTAACAACGGTCTAACAACAACTAAAACAACGACGACGACGAGAAATAATTTGCCGCCAGTACAATTCCTTATTTGTTCATTAGCATATTCAATACGAAATTTATAAGATGCACAGCCTCGTAAATTGATTCAGGTTTAGAAAATGTTCAAAATTTGAATGACATTTATTGTTGCCCTTAAGTAATTTTCAAGTGTTGACTTCAATTAATAGCGATAATTCCTTCACGCGTTTCCATTAAAATATATGTCTGCCTCTAACCCATCAGAGCACGGCTGACAAAAAATTTTGACTTTGCCTTGTTGTATGTTCTTCCTATTTCTTTATATTTGTTTAAACAGTCTTTATTCCCACTTTTAAATGATGGACAAGTTTTATCGCTTTGCTTCACCATGATGACTATACTACAGTTTCATTTAATGATTTTACTTTCCTCATCATAAATTCGGTGACGTGTCGGGCTAGAATTAAAAACACCAACTTTACCCTTGTTTAGTAGCATTAACTGGTTAAGTACTTAATCCCCAATGTCTAGACAAAATATATATCTAAAAAAAGAACTTTCTCCAATGTCATAGGTTCAATTGAGGTCAGGTCAGGTACTTTTAAACCTATTACCTATTCCTGACAGCTACATAAACTTAAATAATAAAATTATTATTATTATTATTATTATTATTATTATTATTATTATTATTATTATTATTATTATTATTATTATTATTATTATTGTTATTAGTTTGTCCACAGTTGTCAACGATGACCAGGGACATCACACGGGAGAAGCAGATGGAGTATGGGGCACGGAACTTGGTGTGTCCGATCGTGGCCAATCAGGCCGACGCAAGACCGGAAGTCTTTGCTGCAGGTCGAGCAATAATGGTCTCTTGGAACTGAAGGCAAAGACTTGGCCCTGCACTTGCGTAGTTCACAATCTCTTCTTTCCCTGGCAATCCTCTCTTGTTCGTAGGAGGTGGCACCACTGTGTTGATGCAGCTTCGTCGGCGTTGACCTTAATCAATTAAGTCCCAGAGTGCTTAAATGTCTGAATATTACTTTTAAATTTTTACAGATGATTGAAAACAGGGTTAAAATGAAAAAAATAATTATTAAAACTCCTTTACTTCAAATAGAAATGGGAATACTCGGTGTCCTATTTATAGGACACTGAGACAATGTGATATAGCTTATTTAATGTTCTCATTTAGTGTCCTATTTATAGGACAGTGGGACCTAATGGGTTAAAGCTCTTCACTGAAGCTCTGAAGGTGTCCTTGAAGCGCTTTTTCTGTCCGCGTGTTTTTGCCTTCTGCCAGTTTGTGGTGTAAAGCAGTTTCTCCGGGAGTCACATGCCGGGCATTCGCACAAGGTGGCTTGCCCACCTGACTTCTGCTTTTTCAGCAGTGTGTAAATGATTAGTAGATCAGCTTAGTGAGGACCTTCGTGTCTGGGACCTTGTATTAGTTGATTTTCAACAACTTTCACAGGAAATTTATGTGGAAGCGGCTATGAAACGCTGCAGTGTATTAAATCAACCCTTCTTTGGTTTAACTTAAATTTAATGCTCACAACAAAACCCATCACATTTTCATTTTGTGAGCAAAGAAGCCTTTCAATTATTGCATAAAAGCGATGAGAGAAGATGAATGAAGATAGGTGGTCTAGTGGTTAGGAGTGCGTCTCTCACGTTCTTGCAGTAGTGGTTTCGATCCCCGAACCGGGCGGTGCGTTGTGTCCTCGAGCAAAACATTTCAGTTTCCGTTGTTTCAGCTCACTTAGAGTAACCTTCAAAAGAGTAACTCTCCAATGGAGTAGCATCCTGTTGGGCGGGGGTGGGGATTTGCAACCCCGGTCACTTTTACACCATGGAAACCGTGAAAACAGCCCTGTGAGTTCTGTAATGTTCAGAAGTTGTCGACGACGCTGACTATGATGATTGTCGGTGAATTGATAGAGTGGATGGAGCATCGGGCAGAAAACGTCGTGATGTTTCTTCCAAATCTCAGAACTCGGTGTTAAAATACCACCGAGTTTACGAGGTTAACTTTGACTTTCATTTTCTTGGAGCCCGATAATAAAAAGGTGCAAATCCCAAACAATGGGTTGGTAATGGTAAGTGGGACCATGTGCTTTGTGTCTTTTTTTTTTATTTCTTTGCGTTCTGAGTTTAAATCCGTCGCCCGCTTTAATAACACACCAACTGGTTCTATGGTCGGAGCCACACCATAAATGTTACCCATGGCGTCAAGTGATGGTTTTCGGGCCAGATATGCCGTATGGGTATACCTTCCTCCCCCCAGTCTTGGAGGCTCTGTGATTGATCATGGGCATTACCTTCACACCTGACTAAAAGATAAATAATCATTTATACTATAGGCTTCAAATATCGGCGGATTGGATTACATCGAACCCCGTACTCAAATGGTCCTTATTTTATGGACCCCGAAAGAATAAAAGCATAGTCGGCCTCGTCGAAATTTGAAATCAGAACGCAAAGATGGTTGAAATGCCGCTAAGCATTTTGTTCGGCGTGCTAACGGTTCTGCCAGCTCCACGTCTTGACTAAAAGATAAACAATAAATACATTACAAGCACCAATTTGGAACAGAAACCAGCAAGAAGCCAACATTACAAAGGCACCTCTTGTCAGGAACTGTAAATTTATAGAACCGGTTTTAGTTTCTAAACATCTTTTATTTCTGAAATTTTAACTCTGCTATTTCATTTCCACAACAGAGTTCGTCAGCCACTTAACAGTTATTCCTGATATCAGAAAGGTGTTTTCAATTCATTAATCAACAAAGATTTTCGTACCGGTGAATTCATTGGTTGTTTTGCAGTCAACAAACAACACACGTTGCAATCGCTTCCAGTCCGGTAATGTAGCCCTTTTATCGAACGACATTGCGTTTTGTTCCATTTGTTACATTTCTTCTTAAATAAGCGACGAAAGTTGGTTGATCTCTTTGATGTCTGAGAGAATTCTAAGATTTCATGTTTGTAAAGGTTTCTATAGGCTGATCAAAAAGTTTCTCGGTCTTGGAAAAAATACTTAAGATTCACGGATATTCTTTGATATGGAAACGTAGTGTGACCAAACTAACTACTGAAGATATTCCGCTAGCCATTCTCCTATGTTTAAAGATAATAATATTAATAATAATCCTTCGAAACATAGGCACTAGACTACACATTTAAAGTCAGACTGTTCTCAGATCAATCGATCTCTGCGCCAGTAATTATATTGTCGTCTCTGGAAAAAGGTACAAATATCTAAAAAAATCGATTCCTGGTAGGATTTCAAATCGGAACATAAAGGGTTGGAACAATATTAATGCAAGCTATTTTGACTGGTTGTCTTACAATTCCTATCACTCAAGCACCATAGTAATGATATATCAGATTATCATAACACAACAGAAATGACGGGAAAGTTTAGTTTAAAACGTCAGATGTTGCGTATATTACTGGATGGGTGAGGTGGGGGTATTTAGTAATTTTGATAAGGTTAAAAGACGGAGATGTAAAAATAAAAAAAAAAAAACGGGAATAATATACTTGTTGCTAAGTAACTAATCCATTGAACTACTTATTCCACCAATCTATGGTACTTATACTATATTTTCTGGGGAATTTTAATCCATTTGATATATAGCGCTTTACGTGATCACGTGATCCACCAGCCTATCGGATGCTGCTATACATCGCTGGACAAAAGCAGGTTAATGTCCATCCTCTCTGATCGGAAGGCTAGCCCGTCGCAGGGTGATCCATTTACAGGTGGGTGCACTGCAGCAACGTGAAATGAAGTGTTTTGCTCAAGAACACAACGCACCGCTCGGTTCGCGAATCGAACCAATGATCTAACGATCGTGAGCACAACACCCTAAACGCTAGGTCACGCGGCGACCAGTTGCTCCCTAATAATTCAACAGAGTCTACAATAAATGTTGAAGTGACGTTGTTTTGAGACTTCCCTCCAAAGCGAGAAGATGAAATACTTTGCATCATTTCATTGTTCAGGTGACTACTCTTGTTTTATTATAAGTTATTTCAGTGTACATAACTGTCAGGAATAGGTGATAGCTAACTTTATCTGGCCTGATCTAAGATGACTTTCACACCTTGGAAAACGCTATTCTTTTTCATATCTTATCTAGACAATTAGGATTCACTTCTAATCCATTTAAACACAACAGTCCAGATATTGCAGTCGTGGATAGAAAAAAACAAATTATGAATTTCAACTGAAATCGAATGCTCATTTGATATCACATAAAAAAAGAAAGGAGAAATAGAAAGTAGAATGCTGTCATACCGCAATTCTGGCTTTTCAAGAGGCAGAGTTCTGTGACTTTATTCCTTGCCTATCATTGGATAAAATCCTCAGGAAGGAGATGTCCTGTTTTGTAACACATCACTTCCGCACGTCTAGGTAAACTCGACTCTATTCGTGTGTAAAGGTTTTCTGGGTCCAGCAGTAACACACAAAACCTGGGCTATTTTCTCTAAAATTCTTCGTCAATAAAAGGTGTCAGCGCTTTTACTTGTTTCAGTCATTAGACTACGGCCATGCTGGGGCAACTCTTTGAGAAATTTTCATTCGAATGAATCGGGCCTGGAACTTATTTTCTTTAAAGCCTGGTACTTATTCTATCGGTCAGATTTGTTGAACCGCTAACTTAAGGGAAGGTAAACAAACCAACATCGGTTGTCAAGCGGTGGTGGAGGATAAACACCCCCCACACCCCCAGTTTCCTTCTAGCAAATCCGCTCACAAAGCTTTGATCGGCCGAAGTTATAATAGAGAAGACTCTTGTCTACAGAACTACGTAATGGGTTTGAACCCGGAACCATATGTTTGGTAAGTGCTACGGAAACCGTTCTTCTTAATTCATACGCAAATGTCATTGTATTTTCGATTTAAATTCAATGAACACTATTGCAAATTTTTATATTTCCCGTTTTTTCTGTTTGTTGTCTGCACGTTTCTGATTGTTTAACACAATTCTTTGATGGAATGTTGGCTAAATCTCTCATCGCCGTTTTCAGTTACCCGTAAACCAGACATACAGCACTTTCCTAGAATTTATTGTTGCATAAATAAGGACTAAATAAACAATAACATAACGATTCGCCTCTCTTTTTAATAAATTTCACAAAATACAGATATTCCCGTTCTATTGCTAGAAATATAGAACTGGTTATTTAGGGAAACGGGTTTTGCCGGGAGAAAAAAAAGGAAGAAGCAAGAGAAGAATACGAAGAATACGAAGAAGAAGAAGAAGAAGAAGAAGATACACAACATACATGAAGTACCATTTATATTCGATGCTCTCGTATTCGTGTTACATTTTCGAGAATTCTTGGTCAAAGATATTTTCTCGAAAGACAAATCACAAAACACAAGAGAGCTACAAATCTAGCTGTCAGTTTATCAGTTCCGATGACACACTTATAAACTTTTGGACTGAAAAGCCACAGACATTCCAATATGTCACGTGATCTGAAGATTTAGAATTCTCTTGGAGTTTTTGTCAGCGGATATTCAACAGCGTTGTATTTGTTTGGCGTTGATCTATGGAAAAAGTCCATAATGGTAAAGATGGCAATTCTATGGGGTTTAGTGTGTCTCTTTCCT
>NC_068990.1:29101235-29105765 GCF_001194135.2 Octopus bimaculoides | reverse complement strand
ATATATATATATATATATATATATATATATATATATATATACATACACACATATATACATGCACATACACACATACATATATGTACTTACATACATAAATGCATACACAGACACACACAGAGACAAACATACGCACATGCATACATAAAAGTATATGCACATATATACACATATATACATATACGTACATGGGTATGAGGCGGTACTGCCGGAGCAGATATGAAGTTATCTCCAAAAGATGTTTGACAGGTATTATACAAGTTGCATTGTATGAAAAACTATTAATCGTAGAAGAGAACTATGTAAAACTCTGTCTAATAAATTTTCATTTATACAAAATTTCTATATATAGTAAAGACGGGCGCGTGCGTGTATGTGTACTTATTAGATATACCAGTACACACACACACACACACACATATATATATACATATTTATTAAATATACCAATACATACATACAGATATATAAGTATATATATACATATATATATAAATTCTCAAACGCAGGATAATGCTAATAATATAGCCTGAACAGGATAAGATACCCCTATTTTGCAGAAAAAAAGTGTAGGCAGCTAGCTATGAGATTCGAACTCACACCTCTATGATTACGCCTCGCGGTGCTCTAGACCGATTAAGCTAAACTGCCCCACCACAAATTCTTCTGCAAATTTAAGATGTACAGAAATCTCGCTTTTTGAGACTTTTTTCTGCAAAATAGGGGTATCTTATCCTGTTCAGGCTAAATTATTAGCATTATCCTGCGTTGGAGAATTTAAAATCACTTCTTTAACTTTCTAAGACATCTCAACGCTTCTAAAAGCAAACTTCGTTTGTTTGTTTACGTTCATCGTAATTTGAATTTAACGTATGATAGCGTCTCATAAAGCAAGATTTCTATACATCTTAAATTTGCAGAAGAATTTTTAAGTGATCTTTTTCTAGCATATTGACAGACCAGTTACTGGTCGTTTTTATATACACACGTACTATAATCCTCTTAGGATCTCGGAAAATTTTTTTCTGAACCTTCTGATTCTTTTAACGTGCTAGTTTCCTGGCATTAAATTGATATTAATTAATACCGAATTTTTTTACCCTATTATGTTAATTATATATATATATATATATATATATATAAATAAAAGGTAAAGGAATATCAATTTATTAATAAATTAATAATTTATAATTTTTACCAAGCAATTCGGTATGTAAACACCAATATCGGTGAAGAACTTAATGGATGGGATTAATAGGTGGTATTCATCAACTTGCAGACATTGTATTAGGTCAATTTACTTGTTTATTTGTTTACTAAAAAGGACAATAATAACATTATACAAACACATGTGACATATTATGTCATGACATAATATGCCACATGAATCCGTGTTGAATCTGAAGCCATGTGGGAAGACAAATGGAGGCATAACATCGCCATCACTAGTGATCACCCCAAAGACCATGATGTTGACTGGTTGTTTGATCTTTATCACTCTCGGTACATGTCCTCAGATTGCAATGTCCTCAGGTTGACACCCAAACACTCTGAAATGTCCGTATTGGAGCTTCCAGCATGAATGCCAAACAGTACAGCATGTTGTTTCCAAATTTCTGGCAGAGTCAATTGCGTCATGGTGCTGTTTTTCTCACAGTCGATTCCCAACTGACCCTACTATACTGTATAGTCTATAAAATCAAAAACAATGTGCATGAGCAAAATTAAGAATATATAATGGCAATAATTTACCCATGGCAATAATTTACCCATTGTATATAAATTAAAAAAAAATCTATCTATCTATCTATCTATCTATCTATCTATCTATCTATCTGTCTGTCTGTCTGTCTGTCTGTCTGTCTGTCTGTCTGTCTGTCTGTCTGTCTGTCTGTCTGTCTATCTATCTATCTATTTTGTCCATATATATATATATATATATATATATAACAAAAAAGAAAGAAACACGTGATATTGTTAATATAATAATTACTTTCTAAAATGTTTATAAGCATTTTCTCATGTTTTGTTTAGTTTTGTAAATGTACTCTGTGACTTTCCGACACTCGAGATACCTACCAAGTCATGTGACTACTTTAGTACAAACGGGAATGCAAGAACAAACATAAACACATGGAGTTCTACATACTAGTTATTTGTGGTCCAATTGAAATTTTGAAAAACTTTGCATATAGATTATACTTATACAGAAGGAGAGAGAGAGAGAGAGAGAGAGGGAGGGAAGGAGGAGTGATTGCGAGAAAGAAAAAGAAGGTATTGAGTAGCTCGAGGATCGAAATATAACTAACGAATAAAAGCTGCTTTGTAGATAATCATGTTTGCTTGACAGCAAAACAGAAGTATGTCAGACTACAGACGGCACAGGAATTATACATATATACATACATACTTACATACACACACACGTACATATGTAAAAAGATAGAGAATTATATATTTATGTATGTTTAGTTACGTGTTTATATATATATATGTATACAAGATGCGGTGAATATGTTGTCTAAATTGCGCAAGAATGAAAATAACAGGGACATCTCATTTTAACAGATATATTTACTAACAGACACATTTATTACAGTTATGTAGGACGTACCCCTTCAAGAATACCACATGCACAAATGAGTACTTCATGCTGTGTGGTATGCTGTTTGCTTCCCAACCATATGGATCCGGGTTCAGTCCCACTGCGTGGCACCTTGCACGACTATCTTCTTCTTTTGCTTTGGGCTGACCAAAGCCTTATGAATGGATTTGGTAGACGGACACTGAAAGAAGCTCTTCGAATATGTATATATACATATATATCATTGGGTTTGTGTCTTTGTGTCTGTGTTTATCTCTTTGACCTTCACCAGTTGAGCATGTCCCTGAGTGGCTGACGATATGGACATCTTTGATCACGAGAAGTTATGGGGGGGGGTCATCATAGTCATGTGTTGAGAGGAATTCTTTGGGTCTTGGATATTCACCTTTGGAAACATGGGTGTTTTGTTCATCATCCTTAAGCAACCCCTATTCAGAAACCTTTTGAACGGAATGGGCTAGTCGACCTGAAAAAAATTCTAACCGGGCCCCACCTGCAAGCTCATGCTCTATTTATCTTGATATGAGATCATCATGTCGTGCAAATATGGTTGTGATGCATGTGCCTGGTGTACTCTTATCTGACGGGTAGTCATGATGGGTAAACTTGGCTTCGTGTATTTTACCTCAGTGTCACTTTGATGGCATGCACTGCTCTATCACTCATAAATGTAAATATATGTATATGTATATATAATTTTATATGTACACACACACACACACACACCTACACACACACATACACACACACCTACCCCCCTCACACACACACACACACACACACACACACACACACACACACACACACACACACACACACACACACACACACACATACACGTTTTTGTGCATATGTGTGTGTAGGTTTCTCGTAAAATTGGAATTTGGTTAGAAATCAGCTGAAACAGAGAAAAAGCGAAGTTATATTCAATAATACTGTAAGGTAATACACAGCAAACACAGCTGCACATCTGTCGAATTTTCTTTTCAGATGTCCTAATAGTTTCGACAGAGAAACGTAATTTATTGTCTTGAGGCCTCTGTATTAACTATTTAGTTGTTCTGATTCATTGTTCGTACGCCAGGTTGAGATATGATTAGTTGCTTCTTCAGCACTCTGGGAAATTTATGCAAATTGTTTCTTAAATTTCAGATGAAAAGGAAAATTCATAGAAATTGATGGTTGCTGTTCGGAAAGTTTCAGAGCATTTCAATTGTAAATTACCGAAGCAGTTTGCTTTTAGGGAACGAATTAATATTCATTGGATAGGAGAGTTACTAATAAAGAGAAAATTTCAGGGGGTAAAAAGGAAAATATAAAACAAGAAAGATATTTAACAAATAAAACAGTATTTAATTGATAATTATGTTAAACCAAGGAATTAAGAGTCTGTTTGTCAAAGAAACGAAAACGAAATGTAATGCGCACAAAGATTAAACTGTATTTTCAATGTCACACCATCTAGAAGTAAAAAACAAAACAAAAATGAAATAAAAAAACAACGAGTCTTCTCTTTTTTGCTTTCACTGTTTCGTATTAAATATCATTCCGCATTTTTGTTTTTCTTTGCTGCGACCTGCTGATAGTCCAGTCGAGCTGGACTGTCAATAAGCCTGTCCGTTTCGTTAATGGTATATCTGTCTTTGAGAATTCTGGTATTATCATGCTTTATTTAAAATTATCTTCTACTCTAGGTGATGTATCAGAATTAGCAAATGGTTATTAAAACTAGCCTCGCTGGAGAAACGAAGGTAATGGTTTCGAATGTTGGCACAAGGCCAGCATTTTCGTGTGAGGAGTAAATCCATCACATCATCCTCCACTCCTCAACAAGTACTTATTTTATTGATCCCGAAAGTATGAAAAACAAAGTCGACCTCGACGGAATATGAACTTAGAACGTAAGCATAGAAGAAATGCCGCTA
>NC_068990.1:29098962-29101192 GCF_001194135.2 Octopus bimaculoides | reverse complement strand
ATATATATATATATATATATATATATATATATATATATATATATATACATACATACATATAAAGTGTTTATTCTGAAACGTGCCGTCTAGAAATCTATGGCAAAACACCTAACCCAATTTTAATAACGATAGAAGACGTTCAATGTGAGTTTTGGCTTTTATAATGATCAAGTAAGTATCTAGGCAAAAGAGAAGCTATCTTGTTGATGTGAGAAGATAGTCGAAGTGATCTTTTGTAATGCACAGCTTGACAAAGATGATTAGAAAATCTTTTGTTATAATGGGAAAATATCGACTAATTTCTTTTTACATATATGCCATTGTATCGTTGCAATAATACCATCTTTTCATTAATATATCCGATTTTATCAGACAGATGCAAAACTGCCAACTTACGCCGTCCACATATATAAACTAATATACAAACACACATACATACATGCATAGGTGCACACATGTGCACACGCACACACAAATACATCTATATTCACAGACCTATATATTATCTATATCGATACATAGATACATGTACCCAACCACACATATATACCTGTTCGTAGGCGTACATACCTATGCGGAAAAGTTGTGTACGTGTGTATATTATGTTATACATATGTAATACGTATATACACACATACATAAATGCATGTAAGTCAATATATGGTTTTGCATATACATATGCATCCACCAACCACACGTAAGCATACACACACTTAAACGCTGACACAAGCTTTCCACTACCACATACATACGTACCGTTCATATATGTCACCTTCTTTCCACCACTCTCCCCACAAAATAATACAAAACAAAAATAAAACAAACAAGCAAACACAGAACTGTTACATCTTGAGAAAACGACCTATAACAACACCAATAACAACAACATCAATACCAACATCAAAAACAATGTATAATGACTAAAATGAGATACCCATAACAAAGAAAGACAAGCAAACGGATAAAATGAGATTAAACGAAAAGAAATTAGGTGTTTTACTGCTCGTATTACCTTCAGTATCACCATCTCCATCTCCACCAATTCCACCACCACCACCCAACTTCATTATTAACACCAACTACAACAACTTCAATTACCAACACCAACACTACAAACGCCTTCATCGTCATCTACCATATCAGAACAACTACAGCTACCATCCTCGTCAACAGTCCGCCCCCTGTCCGACATTTTGTTAATACGTTTCAGAACAGCATCATCATAGGAAAACAAGATAGAAGTAGTAGGCAGGGGAGGAGGAGGAGGAGAAGAAAAAAAGAAGCAAAAGAAGAAGAATGAAGAAAAGCAACAACACAAGACGAAGGAAGAAGAATAAGGAAAGAGAAAAAAACAAGAGGACGAAGCGAAAAGATGAAGAAAACGGACGAAGAGAAAAGATGTAGTATAAACGAAAATCGAAAAAAGATGCTGGAAAATAACATCAACGGCAACAAAGCGGATGAGGAAAAGCTGAAAAGAAAAACTGAAGAAGAAAAAGAGATGAAGAAAAGAAAAAGAGAATGAATAAGGAAAGGAAGAATAAGAAGGAGAAGGAGAAGAAAGTAAATGAATTAGAAACAACAAAAATAAAATTTAAAAAATAATAAGAATGAATAGAGAGGAAGAAAGTAAAAAGAAATTTGAAAAATAAATGAATAAAAACTTCATTGAACGAAGCCCGAAATCCTAACACGTTTATCTTTCTTCTTTATCTTTATTTGTAGTTATTTTTCTGTCCCTGTATTTTATATATAATTTTTCTTAAAAGAAACACCATTAATGGCAGCAGTGACGGTGGGGGAAACGAAGAAGATAAACAAAAATTCTCTATTAGAAATCACTAAATTACTCTAGTTTAGTTATATAAGGCCTAAATAAAAACAAGCGACAAAAAAAAAAATAAAGAATGAAAGATTTTAATCGTTTTCACCAAATGGACTATAAATTTTCTGCCAATTTCATCCATTACGAATTTATTTATTTATTGCTGTTGTTGTTGTTGACGTCATAGGTATTGTTGCTTATGTTGTTATTGTTTAAACTAATGCTCTTGTCGATGTATATTGCTGTTGTTGTTGTTGTTGTTGTTGTTGCTGTTGCTGTTCTGCTATTGCTTGTAAATAGTGTTTTTAAAGTTCTATGTGTTTTTTTAAAGTTACTAATATATATATATATATATATATATATATATATATATATACACACGCACGTTTATATATATTTATATAT
>NC_068990.1:29098496-29098952 GCF_001194135.2 Octopus bimaculoides | reverse complement strand
ATATATATGCATATATGTATATGTATATATGTGCGTATATGTGTATATATATATATATATATATATATATATATATATATGTATATATATATATATATATATGTACACTATGCATTTACGTGCACACACACACACAAATATATACATGTAATTATACATACATACATGTTTAAATAGAAATGTATTTATAATTATGCGTTTATATATGCATAAATATATTATTCTATGCATTTAATTATATATGTATATACTTACATACATATACACACACACACACAGACACGTACACACACACACACACACATATATATATATATGAATTTTACGCATAAGTATGTAGTTGTGTATACATGTAATTATTTATATCTGTATACAACGATATATATGTATATATATGTATATATATATATATATATATATATATATATATATATATATATATATATATATATATAT
>NC_068990.1:29095452-29098383 GCF_001194135.2 Octopus bimaculoides | reverse complement strand
ATATATATGGACACAGTCTTTGTATTATTTTTTATGCAGCGAGAAAGAAATAAAAAGTAATTTTCTTCTCTAGATTTCTTCTCAAATAGTAACAACGCTTTACCTGTTCTTTATGTGGCGGCAGTTGAAGTAGAACGGCGTCCTCTTGTGTATTTATATTTCTGAAGATAAACTAAAAGAAGACGACTCTTCTCCTGCTGTGATTTTAAAATGGCGGCCAGATGGCGCTGGCCCATTAAATCAGACGAACGGTAGATATGCGCCGCGTGCGTCCCCTAAGTGTGTTTGCTTTAATACAAGCCTCTTTCTATAAATGTGTATAGGTGTGAGTATTTAAATGCGGTATTATGTGTCTTTGTATATTAATGTCAGTGTGTGTATGTTTTAGCATGAAAACACTTCTGTGGATGAGCATACTTACCATTGTTCGATAAATGTGTATGTGTGTATCTATCTGTAATTGTGTTGGTGAGAACCAGTTGTCCCGTGTGTTTGTGTGTGTACATGTGTGAGTGTAAGTATGGTGATGCTAAGTCCAAAAATGTGCGCGTGTAAGAAGCATCTCACCATATGTAGTATATTGTAGTGCGCATATTTTCTTTATGATAATGATTTTGATGATGAAGATATTTTCTAATTTTGGCACAAGGCCAGAAAATTTGAGGAATGGTGCATATCGATTACATCGACTCCAGCGTTCAGAATGATACTTTAATTTATCGTTTCCGAAAGGATAAAAGGGTGAAGGTAACTTTGCCGTGATTTGAACTCAGAAAGTAAATGGCCGTCGATCACATCAACCTCAGTGCTCAACTGGTACTTAATTTATCGACCCCGAAAGGATGAAAGGAAAAATCGACCTCTGCTGTATGTCGCACACATACACACATATATTATATTTGTTTGTGTCTTCTGCCTCACTTTTTCTTAGTAAGTCACTAGTTAACCTAATTTATACCTCTTCCATCTCCTATGTCATTGTCATCATCTTCATCATCATCATCATCATCATCATCATCATCATCATCATCATCATCATCATCATCATTATCATCGTTATCATCATCGTCATCTTCATCATCATCATCATCGTCATCATCATCGTCGTCATCATCATCATCATCATCATCATCATCATCATCATCATCATCATCATCATCATAATCCTCCTCATTCTTTTCCTCCTCCATTACCACTTTTGTTAAGGGAGTGTTCTTGGTTGTGGAAACGATAGTCCTGGTACTGCTGGTACAATTAATAATAGTGATGATGATGACACGGCAATGCTGAAAAGAAGGAGAAGTAGTAGTAGTAGTAGTAGTAGTAGTAGTAGTAGATGATGATGATGATGAAGAAGAGAAGAAGAAGAAGAAGAAGAAGAAGAAGAAGAAGAAGAAGAAGAAGAAGAAGAAGAAGAAGAAGAAGGAAACTACTAACTTCTAAGAACATGCACATCCAAAAGCAGATGTTCATCGTCTGTATCTACCTAGAAGTAATGGTGGAAGAGAAAGAATGCAGGTAGAACTGTCCTATAAGACCTCTACAATAGGAATGAACAGGAACTTATCCAGTACAGAGGAATGGACGCTGTGACTTGTGGCGCAAACAAGAAAGCAGCAAAAGATCACATTCTATTGTCAAGGAAGCTTGCAAATTCGGAAGAGAACTTGGCATTAATCCTGAAATACTTGCAGAACCTGAAACCACTGCCACAAAACAAGCAAAATGGATTAAGCAGACTGCAAAAAAGAAGGGGCAGAAAGAAATTGAGGTGCGGTGGAGCCAGATGCCCTTGTTTGGATAGTGCATACTTCGAAGTCGAAATGCTGATGTAGATCAAGGAACAACCCATCAGTGGCTGAGATGTTCAGGACGGAAAGTAGAGACTGAATGTTTCATATTTGCGACACAAGACCAAAGCTTGCCCACAAAAATCTACAAGGCTAATGTTCTTCAAAATGGTTCTGACCCGAAATGCAAATTCTGCGACACCTTTGACGAAACAATAGACATCTTGTCTCGGGATGTCCTGTGCTAACACCAAACGAATACAAAAATCGCCACGGTAGGGTAGGACAGTATTTAACCTGGAAAATATGTAAACACTACACAATCAGCACGCACTCCTGCTTACTGGTATGAACATCATCCTGAGCCAGTCACTGAAGATAAAAATGTTTCTATCCTCTGGGATTTTCCAGTCAACACTGACAGAACGATCCAAGCTAATCGACCAGACATAATTATTAAAGACAGGGAAGAAAATACTTGTATACTAATTGATGTAGATGCTTATAGATTAATAGATAGGTAGATAGATAGTTAGGTAGATAATTGATAGATAGATAGTTAGACAAATAAATCGATCGACAGATAGATAGGTAGAGACAGAGAGAGGTGGAGGGATTTCTTTTCAATTTGGATTGCTTTTTGCCATTTATTTATTTAGTTAGTTCTTTACCATTGTATAGCTCTGGCATGAGATATGAGTTCAAGGATGGTGACCTCTTTTAGGATGGGGAATATAATGAAAAAGGACAAGGTGCAGTCATCACTAAAATGATAATATTCAGCATATGGCAATTTATGTCAAAGAGACATGGCTTAAGAATGTTGTACATCATCTACCTATTTCTCTCACATACCTACACTTTCTCCATCTTTCATTATTACTGCTACCATCAACACTGCTACTATTAATAAAACATCATCAACTCTCCCCAAGTTTCTTTGTCTCTCTTTCTCTTCCTCTCTTTTTCTTTCTCTCTCTGTCCATCTACACCACCGCTTTCACTGTCTCTATGCCTACTATTACTCTCACCCCATCATGAGGAATAGTAGGAGTGTTATTGAACAGTAAGAGAGGGGGTTTAATTGTGACACATTAACACAGAAATTAGTTTTCGCATTTATTATATTAACTATATGTAT
>NC_068990.1:29090917-29092583 GCF_001194135.2 Octopus bimaculoides | reverse complement strand
TATATATATATATATATATATTATATACTGTATATGTGGGAAACTATGTTTGTGGAGTTGTGGGCTAACTCATTCTACATCGTTTTATCGATTGTAATGAAATTTGACACGTGAGTAGAACGCATGTCTGGAAACACAATGGCATACTCAGACTGTTGAAAAAAATCGATAATAGGGCCCCTGGAAGAGATCCTGGTATATATCTAATATATTTCATTTTAACAGCCAAGAGAAATAAAACATTCGCCCAGATTTTAACAGCCAATGGAAATAACCCATTCATTTTCCTAATTCATTTGGTATAAATCAAATTGAGTATGCTTATTTCTTAGTATTTGAACTGTTAGAGTTATTTTCGGAATTTATCCAATACAACGTTTAAACAAGTAAATAGTATTTTCCTAAACAATAGATCCACTTACTTCGGTTAGTGACTTATTCATGAATATACCAACATTAGCACTGCTGACGGTAATATTCTCTGGGAACGCACAAAAGCCCTTTTCAGAGTTATTTACTTTGAATTGTTATTATCTCGTATCTGATTAGCCTATTATTACGTAACATGCTTAACAATTTTAGTATACATATCTTATTAGTGTTCCCTCCTAAGTTCTATATACTCTGGGAACGCATTAAACCCTTTTCGCGGCTTCTTTATTTGAATTCGTAATATCGGGTAACTAATTTCATGTTATTACATAACTGACTTCACAATTTGGGTATTCATAACGTATTGGGGATTCTTAAATACAAGATCCTGTGTAAGACAGTTCGGTATTCTTTGTAAATGCAAAAAGCCGTTTTAAGGGCTACGTACTTTGTATTGTTGTTATTGGATTAGCGAAACAATTATGAGAATGGAACCAAGGGATAACATCCACTTTCCCTGGAATTACGTCAGCTAGTATATGTATATATATATAGTTATATGTATGTATACACAGACTTATCTAAAATTTTATACTTAGAGCATCTTACGTGCATTTCATTAACAAAGAATGATTATTTGTTATATAACGTCTATCATATACTCCAAATACAATATCAGTACAAACATAATACATGCATACACACACATCTTGTAAATCTCAGTAACAACCACACAACTTGCATTTCAAATCTCCCACACGGTTAACAGCTACCATATGCCATCATACAGCAGGATTAATCTTTCCATTGGATATATATGAGGAACTTCATTAGTGAATGTAGAACTTGTATAAAGATGGTATGAACAGTTAATCAGAAAGAGTTATGATTTGTGATTAAAGTCTGTTCATTCGCTCTTCATGTTATATATGTGCATGTGTGTGTGTATGTATTCCGATATTCCAAGCCATTCCTAGCCTATCAATAACCGTTGTTCTGTATATAATATCTGGGATCTGTATTAAGCTATATGATCATCATTTCGCGTTTCACGGAACATCGATAATTTCCTTGAAATCGTTACTGCATTAATTAATTAGCATATTCCAGTGCCATCACCATATCACAGTCAAGTATCTGTCCTCCATGTTTTCTTTCTATTATCACAGATCGGAATGAATTTATCACTCTTACAATATGCATTCTGCGAACCTAGAGCTGTACCATATATCTATATCTATCTATCTATCTATATACACATATATATATATATATATATATATATATATATATA
>NC_068990.1:29084403-29088972 GCF_001194135.2 Octopus bimaculoides | reverse complement strand
ATATATATATATATATATATATATACACATATATATACACACACATATATATATATGGTGGGTAGCAGTAGACGGCAAACATTATCTGAAGATGTATACGGGCAGCTTTGATTTTCATTATTCATTGAAACTTCAGATGTCGCAGTAAGATTTTGTGAATAAGAGAAACAATCTAAAACTCCCTGTATAATTACAGGTAGTTTTTGATGTACAGAATAACGCACGTAAGTTGTCTTAATCAACAGAAAGAAGTTTTCCTGTCATCTGTAGAGAGTAAAGTGAAAGCTATCGGCATTTGGTAACGATACTCAAAGAAAAGGGAAGACAATTTAAAAAGAAGTAGGAATTTCATTGTGAATTGAATTTTTGGTCTTGGTAAATACGATCTACTTTCCAGATAATATGCATCCCCCACGTACAACTCGCTCATATTTCCACCACCTACAATTCTGGCTGCGATCAACCCCATCGACAATACACTAACAATTATGCGCAGCTCTTTCTTCTCAGGAAGTCTACTCCATCGGGAACGATCTCTTTACTCCTGTTCTTCCTGCATGTATTGAACGATAGCAATTTAAACAGAACATAATATAGACTCCCTTGTCTTAAAATACCTGCAAATGTTATGCGCCCGTACCTTCCTCTGGACCTAACATGTAAAAAGTGGGGGAAAATATGATTTAACCTTCAACAAACAAGCATAGATTTCTCAAGCCTGCTTTCATAGTAGACAAACATTTCAATAAGTAATTTTTAAAAGCTTTGAAATTTTAGCTCCTATAATGTAGAAAAACCGAGAACTGGATCTGAGGAAAGAACTCATGTAAGCAAATGGTATGAATTGATATCAAACAAGGAAATAGGGATATAACTGATGAAATATACGATCGATTTCCAGTGGATTGGGAGATGTTTTTTAGGTTGAGACAGAAGAAAATTACAGCGCAATTGTTAACTACTCTGAAAATGAGAGTGGAGTACAATGGTGAGAAATTAGTATAAACAGAATATAATAATGGCCGATATAAATGTTGGTTGCTTGAATTCTCCAGTAAAACTCTACTCTGTAGGGAGAGAGAAAGAGAGGGAGAGAGAGAGAGAGAGAGAGAGAGATAGAGAGAGACACACAGAGACAGAGATAGAGAGTGGGGATAATAGCAAAAGAAAGAGAAGAGATATAGTTAAGATAAGAGGCACAGAGTGAGATTTCTATACAACTTTCTTTAAAAATACACATTTTAAATGAAATTTTAAAAAGATAGGTTTTCGATGCAGCAAACTGTAACTATGTTGATAAAATTTAGAATAACAATCCGTTCTACTAGAGACACAAGGTCTGAACATTTGGAGGTAAGGGGATAATGATTACATCGACCCCAGTGTTTATGTTTTTTATCATGGCACTCAATTTATCGGTATTTTGCTGAACTGCTAAATTACGGAAAGGTAATCACTCCGCCACCAGTCGTCAAGCAGTGATTAGGGGACAACCACAGACACAAAGGCACACACACACAAAGGCACACACACACAAAGGCACACACACACACACACACACACACACACATATGTATCTATACATATACAGGGTATGGTGAATATATTGTCGTCTGAATTACGCAAAAGTGAAAATAGCAGTCATTTTAACAGAGATATTTACCAAAATTATTGGGAAAATATCTTAAATAAAGGATTTATTTATTCAATAAAATCACCATTGGCTTCAACCACAGCTTCCAGACGACTTCGAAACTCCTGCAATGTGAATTTAATGTTTTATTTTTATCACTCTCTGTACATGTCCTCAGATTGCACTGTCCTCAGATTGATATCCAATCACTCTGAGATGTTCGTATTGCTGCTTTTAGCGAGAATGGCAAGCAGTACAGTATATCGTTTCCAAATTCGTCATGGTGCTGTTTTTCTCATTGGCTCATTGGCGGTGCCCAACTGATCCTACAATACTGAGCCGTCGACAAAATCAAAAAGAAACAAGGCGCATGCACGAAATTAAAATAATAACATAGCAACAATTTATCCATTGCACCCTGTGTGTGTATATATATATATATATATAATATAATATAAATAATATATGATTATATGCAAATATCCATACAAATATGTACATACCTACATCTATATGTATACATACATGCATATATGGGTACAGGACATTAAAAAAACGTTAAACACAATGAGAAACGAAAACATTAAAACGAAAACTTAGAAAACGAACTTTTTTCGAACAACGAAAAAAACAAACAGAGAAACGAAACATACAACATAAAGAGTATACACCTTCGTCAGTTGTCTATATATTCGACGAGCTTCTTTCAGTTTCCGTCTACCAAACCAACTCACAGGGCTTTGGTCGGTTCGACGCTATGGTAGAAGACACTTACTGAAGGGGTGCGCAGTGGGACTGAATCCAGAACCAAGTGGTTTATATCCTCCTTGTAAAATAATTTCATAGATTGGAACTTCTGGATTTTAGCTACATAGAACTCTACATTATAATCCACTGCATTAGCTTATTATGTAGTCTGGTAGCCGGATCCACTAGAGGAGCTTTCAGTGATAGCCACAGGATTCCATGAATTCATATTTAGCACTACAAATTTACATACATACATACATAAATACATGCATACATGCATACACACACACACACACACACACACACACACACACACACACACACACACACACACACACATATATATATATATATATATATACATATATAAATAAATATATGTATGTATGTATGTATGTATGCATATATGTATGCATATGTGTATGAATGTATGTAAATTTGTTGTGCAATATATGGATGGACTCATGGAATCCTGTGGCTATCACAGACAGTTCCTCTAGTGGATCCGGTTAACAGACTACATAGTAATCCAATACGATTATAGGCATGTATGTATGTATGTACGAAGTGGTGCTGAGAAGTCCCTGACTTTAAGAGGCCACAGAGGCCTGGTTGAAGGCCCAACCTTCCAAGTTCTTTTACAGACCTTAGAAAAGCTGAAAGACCGAAACAATTATAAGTGAGTGAATCTGAAAGGGGAATGTGTTGAATACAATGGTAATTAACTGATTCTCCTGTATTTTCTTTTACACAAAGCTAGTAACTTTTCAGAACCCTCTCGTAATTACATATGTAGATGTACATGCTCTACCGCTGCACGCAGTGGAGGCGCAATGGCCCAGTGGTTAGGGAAGCGGACTCGCGGTCATAGGATCGCGGTTTCGATTCCCAGACCGGGCGCTGTGAGTGTTTATTGAGCGAAAACACCTAAAGCTTCACGAGGCTCCGGCTGGGGATGGTGGCGAACCCTACTGTACTCTTTCACCACAACTTTCACTCTTGCTTCCTGTTTCTGTTGTACCTATATTTCAAAGGGCCAACCTTGTCACACTGTGTCACGCTGAATATTCCCGAGAACTACGTTAAGGGTACACGTGTCTGTGGAGTGCTCAACCACTTGCACGTTAATTTCACGAGCAGGCTGTTGCGTTGATCGGATCAACTGGAACCCTCGATGTCGTAAGCGACGGAGTGCCAACAACAACAACAACAACAACCGCCGCACGCAACACAATGCCGTGGGTCTAATTCTGTACCTCTTTACACCGAAGCAAAATCTTCCATATGCAAGTGAAGTGTTTTGTTCCTGAACACAGTCGTGTATTAGTGACTGAGATTAGTTCCAAAACACCTGACAAAGTCTTTGGCTTGCTCTCTCTCTCTGTCGAGCACTTTGTTGCGTTTGTGCAAATTGAAATAAAATTACATTATCATGATATATCATAGATATGCGATGTTGGACAACATACTAAATAAATAAATTAATTTAGATACTGCCTAAACAGACAAAGTTTTGTACAATGAATAAAATATGATGTAAATTATATTAGGAAAACGAAATATTTGAGAATGATATGTTAAATTATTAAATGAGAAATTTGAACAGATACATACAGGAAAAAATACAAACATAGACAAATAGATGTGTGTGCGTGTATGTGTGTGTATGTGTGTGGAGAGAGAGAAAGGAGAGAGCAGGAGAAAGAAAGAGACCGCACTTCTTAATTCTTCGATATATCAAAGAATTTATTCTAAATTTAGAAGTAATAAATATTCATCATCATTTTGAAGTCATCATACCAAACACACTACCTTATACACACACACTCACACACACAAATGCACACACACATATACATCCATTAAATATACATATATATATATATATGTATATATCTGTATGTATGTATGTATATGTATATATGTATATATATAATATATACCTTTGGTCTCTTACATAAATATATATATATATACATATATATATATGTGTGTGTGTGTGTGTGTGTGTGTGTGTGAGTGTGCCTGTATGTAAGTATATATATAATCTATGTATGTATGTATCAATCTATCTATTTCTGTATATATATGTATATACATAAAGATATATACATATATGTATGTATATATATGTGTATATATATATATATATATATATATGTATGTATATATATATATATATATAT
>NC_068990.1:29083963-29084393 GCF_001194135.2 Octopus bimaculoides | reverse complement strand
ATATATATATATATATATATATATATGTATGTATATATATATATATATATATATATATATATGTATATACATATTTATATATGTATATGGACATACTCACTTTAAGTATATAGTTTTCCTTCGAATTACAATTCATTCGTTCATCGTGTTTAGATGAAGCCAGTAATTATTTTTAAGCTCTGCCCTCAGGCACTGCCATATTCGATAGTGTTTCACTCAGCAGCCCTCTGCTGTCGTCTGAACCTCTCTCTCTGTCTCACACACACACACACACACATAGACACCCCCACACCCACACGAACACACACACACACACACACACACGCGCGCGCAGAGAATAAAACGACATTGGATATAAGTATTTAGAAGATGCATCGAAGAAATACATCTGTTGTCGTAAGACAGGAGAACAGGGGAATACACAGAATAT
>NC_068990.1:29080774-29083953 GCF_001194135.2 Octopus bimaculoides | reverse complement strand
ATATATATATATATAGGCGCAGGAATGGCTGTGTAGTAAGTAACTCGCTTCCGGTTACTGTGCATGCGTTGATTCAGTTCCTGGTTTGTTTTTTTTGAGAGTCGGACAGGATTTATGTGCTGCTTGGCAGCGAAAATGTATTCAGACTTTAGCGGGTCTGAATTGTTTTCAGCGGAGGAGGAGCTGGTGAAGGCGGTGAGAAGAATGGACAGAATATTGGAGAGACAAGAAGTTTTTCTGAGGCGGTGGAGGCGAAGAGAAAGGATGTAGACCTGGCTGGACTTAAGGAATATGGAAAAATGACGCAGAAGGTGGGTGGTGACGTGAAGTTGTCGCCACCTAAAATAATCATGGAGCAAATGAAGAGGAAAACTATCACCTATAGGGTGCACTCGCTGAAGAACAAAAAGGCTGAACAGGTGAAAGCGGACATAATAGAGAAGGCGCTAAGGAGACAATGGAACCAAATAATATATATAAGCAAAGGATGTAAATACGGGACAGTGGTCATCTAGTTTAGGACAGTGGAGGAGGCGAGGAAGCTGGCGAGTCTAGCGGCAAGGACGGAGGAGGTGGTGCTTCTGCCCACATATCTGGGAAGAAAGACTGCCAAGGTAAGGGTGGAAGCAATCCCACCTGATATCGAAGTGGATTGGGTCGCGGCAGCCGTCCCCGTTGGAAGTGAGGAGGAGGTGGCTATCCTACAACTACGGAAACGGAAGTTGGAGAGGAAAATCACTGGATCTCATCCTGCAGGCGGAGGAGGAGCAGTTAGAGAGTCTGGCGGAGGCGGTGATGGTGGGAGAAATTATGTTAAGAGTGTGGGTTGACGGCAGAGTCCCACGTTGTTTTAAATGTGGCCAAAAGGGCCACACTAGAGCCCGCTGCCCTCTACAGAAGAAAACAATAAATGAAACAACAGACGAACCAGTTGTGGAGACGGAGGAGAAAAGAGAGGAAGAAAAGAAAGACAGAGGAAAGGAGGAAGAATGGATAGTAACAGACAATAGAAGGAAGAAGAGGAAGAAAAGAAAGAACACTGAATGTGATGTGGTACCCCAGTCCAACTCCATCACAGCCAAGACCACTCAGACCCACCCGCCCTATAGAGACACCAGACCCCCATCCCCTTTCCCCACAGGAAGAAAGAAAAAGAAAAAGTGCAGACACCACAGAATTTCGAAGACCCTCCCCCGGTGAAAAATGTTACGAAGGAGTGTTCATTGAACGATAGCGAGAGCGGAAACAGAAGGACTAGACTAGAGACTAAAGAGGAATTAGGACTCAGAGGCAGCGAGTGGTGTTACTCAGTGAGGGGTGAGTAGCACACCCTTCATATTTTCATTTTCAGATATCATGCATGTTATCATAACCTTAATTTTTTATTTTCTCATATTCATTTTCACGTCACTCATCGTATCATATTTTATTTTTATATATTTTCTAATTGCTATATATCCCCACATGTTTTGTAGTGCCCCCTGTATGTTATGCCTTTATGGCAAAATATTGAAATAAAGTAGCTTGCTTACGGCTTACACGCATAATGAAATAAAAGCTGCCGACTTGTCTCACATGTTTATACATGTTTATAACGTCTATTTTATAACGTCTATAACATGTTTATACATGTTTATAACGTCTATTTACCTCCCCACCCCATTCCCATCCAAAATAGCTCTCATTTTTGATTGCTTTTTTAAATAATTAATGTTTGAACACGAAATAACACATTCAGTTTATGTAGTTCATATATTTTTTAGCTTTCTTGTAATTTTCACATATTCTTTCCATCCATTTACATTTTGAGCAAAATTTCTTTTCGTTGGTGAAATTTTTCCACCACAATTATGAATATTTTCCACCTCCCCCTCCTTTATAATCATATTTTCTCAAAAACTATTTTTCTACTACTAAATTATTTGTCCTTGGAACTAATTATATACGCACCACCATTTCTGCCTTTTGATGTAGCTGATGCTTTGTTTCACATTTAATACTAGTTTCAAATATTGGTACAAAGCCAGTAATTCTGAGGAATTGAGACGTTCCAGTGCTTAACTAGGAGTTATTTTAACGACCCTGAAAGGATGAAAGGTAAAGTCGACCCCGGCGGAATTTGAACTCATAACGTAAGAATAAAGGAGATATTGTCCGGTGTGCTAACGATTCGGCCAGCTCGCATCCTTCCCTTCACAGTGAATATTACTCCTCTATGAGGCAGTGAACTGGCTGAATCATGAGCATGCCGGACAAAATGCTTAGCGGCATTTCGTTCGTCTTGACGTTCTAAGTTCAAATTCCGCCCAGGTCGACTTTGCCATTTTATTCTTTAGGAGTCGATAAAATAAGTACCAGTTGAGTACTGGGGTCGATCTAATCGACTGACCCCTTCCTCGAACTTGCTGGCCTTGTGCCAAAATTTGAAACCAATATTACTTTTCTATGAAGTTATCCTCTCCCAATAAAATAATCCTTTCTATTATAGACACAAGGCCTAAAAATTTGGGGGAAGGGGATAGTCGATTACATCAACCCCAGTACGCAACTGATACTTAATTTATCGACCCCGAAAGGATAAAAGGCGAAGTCGACCTCGGCAGAATTTGAACTCAGAACACAGCAGCGGACGAAATAACGATAAGCATTTCGTCCGGCATACTAACGATTCTGCCAGATCTCCCAATAAAATATTAAATCCCTTAAACTATTGCTTCTAATTTTGGAATTGTCAAGTTTGGAAAAATACTTTCTATTCTAATTTTAAATTCCATCATCTGAAACAAAAACCATATTCTTTTCTCAAGCTCGATTATAATAAAATAAATGGTTACATGTAACGAAGTTACATATGCGCCCTACACTGCACACATAACATTTATATATGTATATACAGGGGGTTGGACAAAATAATGGAAACACCTAGGCATCATAATTTTGAAATATCTATAAAACCTTCAAAAGCTTGTTTATTTTTGTTTTTTGATTTATTATTTATGTTGCTTAATATGATTTGCGAAAATTGCTGTTTCTTTTCAGATATCATCAGAAAAAAGTAATTAAAATTAATTAAAATGACAGATCTATCGGACTTTCAAAGGGGTCAAATTGTTGGTGCTCGTATGGCAGGCGCTAGCGTAACGAAAACAGCCGAAATATTTGGTGTATCAAGAAGTACT
>NC_068990.1:29073274-29078274 GCF_001194135.2 Octopus bimaculoides | reverse complement strand
ATGGGAATCGATTTACCCCTGCCTCCGAATTTTTCGACCTTGTTTCAAAATTTAAAGCCAGTCTTTACTTGATATTTGTCCCGTCCAATTATCGAGATTTTCATTCTTCTGCAGTTTGTAATGATTCGCTCGTGTCTCCTCTGAACGGTCAGCAGTAAATAAAGAATTCTTTGTATTGAAAACAGGACTCTTAATTTTATGATTCCAAAGAGTCGTTTTCATGAGACTGTTAGAAATACGTGATGCATTGATAACAAGGATTTGGCAAAATGAATAGATGAATTCAGGGAGCTATTATGGTCAGGGAAAGCAGTGTTTTGATGAAAGATCTTAATTATAATCGGTAGATCTACGTGCGACATATTTTGTGATATTTAGTTCGAAATTTGCCGGAATCGAGTATCGATAAAATAAGTGAACGTCGATTACTAAAAGCGTGATAATTGACTCTATCTGGCATATCAAACATTTTACACTGGTTCTATGGTGGAAAGCAGCACCAGGGTGCAATACGACACCCATGCGAAACACAGTGGGTTCAACGCGTTGAGGAGGAAGAGCGAATAATTGTGGCGAGATCTGTCATAAGAAATTTCTTCCGCAACTTTGTTATTTTATCTGATTGAAACGTTCAATCGCAATAATCTGAGAGGAAAAACTTGATTTTTCTTCCATGGCAATCTTATGGAGGAAATTATTAACTTTAAGCAATATGCTGTAGACCTTGCTTTCGATCGAAATTCTGCATGCCCAAATGAATAGGACTTAAATTCTAGATTATCATAAATGGGTAATCTTTTTCTGTTATCTTACAATATAATTCTTCAATGACTAAATGATGCTCTACTTCCTCATTCTAAATGTTAGAATTGTCACATTTATACTTTATACTCAAGACCTTTTGCTTTTTTTTTTTTTATCTAAGTAAAGGAATCCTGGTGGTCAACATTTTCTCTTGGATTTTTGAGAGATAATTCCATATATGGTATTTAATAGCTTCTTACATTTTGCTTTTATAACCTCCTTTCCTCCTGGTTAGAAACGGATAACCGGTTTTTATGCACTGAAATAATCGTTAATGTCTTCGAAGCTGACAAATGTCGTTCTTATTTCAGTTGCAAGTCTAAAGCCAGTCTCTTTTGCATCATTGAGAGAATAATAAGCATCAATATAAAGATGCTTGTCGACAAACTCCAGGAAATACCTTGGGCTGGAAAAATCAGTTGAAAAGGAACACATTTTCCAGTCTTTTCTTTCGTTTAGGCAAAGACACACAGAGACACAGACACACACAGACATAGAAACACAGACACAAACACACACACACACACACACACACACGCATTCTATATGTGTTCTTATAACTCGAGCGAGAAAACTGCGACGAGAACTCCATGTTTAGATTCATAATTTTTGTTGCGTTGGTTTGCGTAGTTAGAAAGATCAGAGAATATGTATAGAAAAAAGCGCAGAAGATTCTCCACATAAAATATTCAGTTACGTCATCTTACGCGTGCTTCATTAATATAAATGATATCCCTCATATAACCTTGTAAGCAGGTTACGTCATCAAATTTCAGAGACTGCCTTCATGGATGCCATTAAAATGTCCGAAGTTCGTTATATACCTTACAAAGAGTTTTTCAAGTGTTATGCAGTCTCTGGCAATTTGATTATGTAATCTCCTTATAAAAGTTTCCTTATATAATGGATATTATAACCATTGATTAAATACGCGTAAGATTACTTACATAAATTATGAAAACACTCTCCATTTTATTCTCTTTCTTAGCATTCAAGTATCCAAACATCTATCTATCTATCTATCTATCTATCTATCTATCTATCTATCTATCTATCTATTTATCTATCTATCTATCTATCTATCTATCTATCTATCTATCTATCTATCTATCTATCTATATCTGTCTGTCTATCTATCTCATTAGTGGGCTTTCATCAAACTTTTGCTGTTGGATGTAAAGTTTAGGTGGCATAAATTACAAGTTTAAAGAATAAAATCAAACTTAGGAGCAAATACAAATAGTTTATATTCAATATAAAGGCGTTCAGTTGTGATTAACTCAGGAGGTGCGTAATTAATTAATTAATTAATTAAGCAATCAAATAATTAATGTTCAGTGTAAAAGGCCGGGATGTTTTTCAATGAATATTAATTACTTTTACTTCGGAAGAAAGATGAGAAATAGACGGAATATGGTAACCTGCTGTTGAAAGTAAAGAGAGAAAGGAAAACGAGTTGAACTGATACAAGCCTAATGACAACAAGGATGAAATAAGCGTAATGTTGAATAAAAGACTACACACACGAAGCTGTTCGGTGACTTCAATAACTAAACATAATATTTGCGATTTAATTTCAATGAAATGTATCGCCTAGAAATTCAATAAAGTTACTCAAGAAGTTAATGGATCTTCTTTAAGAATTTAATACTCCAGAATCTCTGAATAATATTGACATCTCCATTCTGGGGAAGGGCCCCGACTTCAATTGGTAATTTCCTTATTGTTTCTAAATGAATGATAAAGAATGTCAACCGTAGGGAAACGTGTTTTCATAATTTGAAAAGACAGAACGTCTCTCACCGTATTTGTTTTCCTTTTTTTTTTACCTTTAATAGTTGGTGAAGGGTTGCTTTAAGTTTGATAAGTTTTAGTGATTTTTAATACCGGTACAAGGCCTTAAAACTGAGAGACACTTATAAATTTACGAGTACTCAATTCTTTTTTGATGGACAGAGGTACGACATAATACAAAATGAAAATCATCGAGCAACTCAGAACAAGAATTGCAACTAAATATCGAAACGTATTTGTTCCATCCCTCTACTCACACTGTAACTCCACAAATCTAAGAATATGTTGCGATTAATTTGAAACTGTCTTGAAACCAACCCGTAGGAGACTACTCCAGGCTTTGTAGTAGTAAATTGCCAGTTTTATAATTTAAATTTTACATCGTATACTTATGAAAGAAAATTGTGTGGTGTAAGGTTAAACAGAAGCTGACGAATATTGAAGGCAGTGTATTTAATTAGAAATTTGGTCGTGAAAGATTGAAATCTAATAAACGGAACTATTTAAAATTATAATCTACAATACTTAAATTAACATTTTGATGACTGTCGCTTAGATACATTGATACGAGATTGGTATCAAACTACATTACATGTCTGAAGTTTGTAATTAAGCACATAAAGCAAGATATACACACACATGCACACATACTCACACACAAACATACACACGCATAGATACATCATAATTATATCTATAGACACAGATATGCATGGGAGTAAGCTCGCTTTGCAAGTGCAACGCTTCTCGTTCAATTCCACTCTGAGACACCTTGAGCAAATTTCTTCTACTATAACCCCGGGCTAACCGATCAAAACCTTGTCACTGACGGTAGATGGGAGTTGTGTGGAGACCTATCATACATCTATCTACCCTTCTCTCTATATATGTGTGCATATATACGCGTATAATTGTCTGTGCGACTTTTGTTTGTCTACTCCACCCCGCTAACCAATGACAACTGGTACTGGTTGAAATAAGTAATAAAGTTACAAATAAGATGTCGAGTCGAATTGTTTGACTAAAATTCTTGTAGTCATTGCCCCCAGTGTGGCTGTTGTACTCCAATAAATGAAACAAAAAGAAAGCGCACGAAGATGTATATATATATATATATATATATATATATATATATATATGGGAGAATATACAAATAATAACAATAGACGAGGACAGGTGGTGTAAATAACAAAAGTATATATTAGTATAACGCTCGGGATATATATATATGTGTGTGTATACAAACACACACACACATATATATGTGGCCTGATCAATAAGTATCCGGACTGTTGCCTTAGTAACGATGTTAAAGCACGCAAACAAAAGCTGCCTGGGAATGAGTGACCTTGAACACTGCTGTGCATGTGCACTAAGTATCAACGTTCTATCTCACTTCTGCTTTTTAGAGCAGTGCTTGGTAGGAACGTGTGTAGGGTGTGATCATCGATTTGGCCACGATAGAGAAAGCTGTGATGGCGACGTCTGCTCAGATGGCAACATAAACTGCAGAAAATGTATGAAGAGGAGTGCATGAGCCTCACACACACACACACACACACACACACACACACACACACACACACATACACACACATACACACACACACACATAAATATATGTATAATTAAATGCTCAACCAAAAGAACTCCTAAGTTTCGTGCTATATACTTGAACAGGTATATTTATAAAATACGCCATGTATCTTAAAACAGTCTCTCTCTACATATTTGTATATATGTATCTATGAATGTCTTTATGTATGTATCCCGATTCATCTAGTTTATTCTTCAGTTTCCTCTCACCCACATGAGTACGTATCGAAGGAAATTATTTGTGATGTTATTGCCTATAATTTCTTAATATTAAAAACATTAACAAATCTTGTCATCGCAATAATATTTTCACGCTTAGGTTCATAACAAGGCAAGAATTGTTCAGATACCGTTGGCCAGAATAGTTAATACAACTTTCTTTCAAACTCTAAATACATGTATGAAAGAAATAATTTTACTCTCATACACGAAACACAATACGTTTCAAATTTTGTTGACTGTGTTAGTTAGAGCAAAACAGCAATACATTAAAATTCTGCTCATATATCTTGAGACGCTTGTCTTTATTCTCTTGTTGCTTAACCTCTTGGTTAATATAGAATAAAATATTTCTTTAGATTGCAACGAGATCGAGCAGAGGTTGTTCTTTCTTTGTAGAATAAAATGTCTCCTTTACTTTCTCATCGTAAATATTACAAATTGTGCTTCGCTTACAATCTTTTTTCACTTTCTTTGGTAATTTTCCTCATTGAAAAATGTCTACCCTGTGATAATGTAGGATATGAGTTCTAACAAGAGACAGGGATAAAGAGAGAGAGAGAGAGAGAGAGAGAGAGAGAGAGAGA
>NC_068990.1:29068398-29071769 GCF_001194135.2 Octopus bimaculoides | reverse complement strand
ATATATAATATTTATATATATATATATATATATATATATATATATATAAGATACAGATAAGGAAAAATTTTTATTATCCTGCGTTTGAGGATAAAATTATTTCCCTGTCTGTATCTTTCAGTACATCTAAAGCAGACTTTTCGTTGGTTCTCGACGTATGTTGAATTTAATATATATACGTATATATGTGTGTGTGAAGAGTGGGTGATCGTCGTGTCTGTGTTTGTTAGCCAACAGAACTTGATTACCGGTGTTGGTGTGTTTACGTTCCCGTAAATTAGCGGTTCGGCAAAATACAGATGAAATACGCAAGTACCTGTCTTAAGAAATAAGCACTAGACTCGATTAGTTCAATTAAAATTCTTCAAGGTAGTGCCCCAGCATGGCCGCATTCCAATGGCTGAAGCAAGTAATGTCTAAAAGAAAGAGCAAATTTTTTTTCAATGACCCTTAAGATATTACTGTTGATCCCGATTTCCTATTTTGCTTGAGTGGATCCCGAAAAATCTAATGTAGCCCAGAGTGCATATGGACATTGGTTGAGAAATATTGATTTAGATCATAGATCTATCCAATTCTGGTTAACCTAGGGCTAAACAACAACAACAACAAGTACAAAGGGAAAGACTAAAGAACGGTCACATATGGTTTACAAGAGCCGCGGGAGAAGACAAAGAATGTGTCCATAAAACTCGGTGAAGACTTGTAAGCGACGTAAGTATATGCAATCAGGATATTGAAGAAATGTCATAAAATTTGAAGCATTGTTTCTCCATTCATTGCTTATACTAATTGTTATATCAGATAATTTATTATAGCAGCAATACAAAGCAGATGTGTATTCGTTTAAAACGGAATCATTAAAATTACATTAGCGAGACAAATGTGTGTGTGTGGTGGTGGTGGACCTAGAAGTGGTGGTAGGGATGGTGGTGGTGGTGGTTGTGGTGGATTTGATGAGAAGCAATTTATAGAAGCGAAAACTATCAGATTTGTGTTGATGTATGTTTGATTGTCTCTATGGAGTGTGTGTGTGTGCGACATACATACACAAACATATACTTATTCGCGTGTGTGTATGTGTATGTGTATGTGTGTGTATGTTGCTATACCTGGAGAAATGGTGACTTAATTCAGCCAGTTGGGAATATATTATAAGAGTTTCATTAATTTTAACTGAAGGTGGTACATAAAGATGGTTCATAACCAAACCTTAGAGACACAGGTTCGATTTACGCTGGAAACAAAATTGAATAAATAAAAATATATAAATATACATTGCCCAGCTTTAACATGAACAGGACAACATGGACAGAAAAATAATTCGCTGTGGCCATAAACTATTTAACACAAGGCAATTCAAATACATGGCCTTTAACAGAGCCAATGTATTGTTAAGTATAATGATTATTCTGACATAGGCACAAGGCCAGAAGATTCAAAGGGACGGTGCTCTCTCACTGTACACACACGCACACACACACATACATATATATAGTGAGAATTTACGGAAAAAACAAAAGACGAAGACGGGTGTGTTAACAACAAACAGATGTATTAGTTTAACGCTCTGGAAGTAAGAAAATCTTTTACGTTTCGAGCCTACGCTCTACGACAGAAAGGAACACAGAAATAAACAGAGAGAGGAAATGAAAAAAAGGTTTAGTGGCTACACACGTTATATATATGTACTTATATATATACATATATGTTTGTATGTATGTGTATATATATATATATATGTGTGTGTGTGTGCGTGTGTGTGTGTGTGCATATGTGTGCATGTGAGTGTATGTGTGTATGCATGTGTATGTGTCTTGGTGTCCCGTATCACAAATTGACAACCGATGTTTGCGTGTTTACTTACATGAAACAGTAGCGTTTCAGCGAAAGACACCGATAGAATAAGAACGAGGCGTTAAAAAATACAAGAACTGCAATCGATTCTTTCGACTGAATCTTCAAGGTGGTGTCTAGCATGTCCGCTTTTTATCCACTGAAACAAATAATCGAATAATAGAGTGGGATTATCAATCAGGGAAAAGCACTTCATAAGCTCCCTGTTGGCACACCAGACTAACAATGTCGTTTAGATTATTGAAAATCTCCAAGAAGTCTTATAGCAAGTTCGGAGTTTATGGCTCCTCACAATTCTATATTGTAAATCCGTGGAGGGGCTCCAGACAAACTGTTTTTTTTACACAGGCTGATGTATAAGAAACAAATTAAAAATAATGGTCACTACATATTTGTCTTTAAATTTGGAGTACAGCTGTTTCCATTAGTAGTCATTCCTGATATCACTAACGTACCTGTAATTATTATACAATGATCACTATTTATGCTTTACAATAAAACGCTCGGGAAAGTGGGTGAGAAAGTGTTTTACGTTTCGAACCTACGCTCTTCAACAGAAAGGAACTCGAGAAAATAAACAGTAGCTAGCGGTCAATCATGGCGATGGCCGGACAGAGGTGGTAAGACAGGAGAGCTAGGAAGAAGGGGAGATAAAGTAGAGCTGATCCCAAAACGAAGGTGTATATATATATATATATATATATATATATATATATATATCACACACATACGTACATATGTACACATACACATATGGCTGCTATTTCTAGTTAGCGGAGTGACCATTTGCATGTTCTTCATTAGGTCCCAATTAATATTAGTTAGTTATGATTCCCTTCCTTAAAAGTTGTTCTATAGCTTCAATATGAGAAATCAATACTTGAAACGTTTGATACTTTCCAAAATATTCGTGAGTAAAATCGTCTGCCGAATGAAACCTTCAGACAATGGTATTAACGTAGTTATTATTCACAGAACGATGTGATGGCGTCATTTGTCTTGTTTATGATAAATTTTGAGAAGAAACAAAAAAAAATCTCGCATGGTCCCTGCAAGAAATTTATTCACACTGTCAACGATGTAAACAGTTAGGGAAGATATTATAAAGTTAAGAACCTAATAAAACAAACCAGAGTCTTCCTTTAACAAAATGGAACTCACGGATCTTTGTTTATCAATGTGAATTTATTTAGTCGTACCGTTTAAAACAGAGTCGACTCTGCTGAGAGAAAATAATTGTTGCTGTAGATAAATATATTGTCAAATGTTGTTATTCGAAATTATATTCTTACACAAAATATACATTTTTGTGCATTGTTTTAATTATTCAATTATGTTTGCTTTCACATGATGTCTTCCTACTGATTATGAAATTAGCGATGGGCTGTGGATATTTTACAAATATATCTCTGCCGCTTGCGTTTTTTGCATAATACAAAAACGCAAAAGGGCATGCACGCACACACACACATACAGGTACGGGCTACACATACATATATACACATGTATATATA
>NC_068990.1:29065853-29067062 GCF_001194135.2 Octopus bimaculoides | reverse complement strand
TGTATATGCGAATATGTGTATATGTGTGTGTGTGTGTGTGTGTGTGTGCATATTTGCATGCATAGAGGAAACGCAGAGAGAAGGAAGGGGCGAACGACTACATCTTTTTAAATCGAGAAAGCAATATGATTCTTGAAGGCAAGTGTCTTTATTAAACAGACGTGAAGAAACGTTTTCAACTCGAAGACAGTTAAAATCCACTAAAATTGATCTCCGTTTTTGAACACCTACGTAACATGGTGCTTATCATGTTATAAATATGTAATTCATTTCGAACGTCAAATATATTTTCATATTGTCCCAACATTTCAACGATATTCTCTTAATTTTCGTCTTTTCGAAATCCAGTTAAACTGCATAACCCTTATATTTATTCGCATTGTTTGAAGATACTACTTATTAGAGAGGGATTTATCAATCCGGCAAAATACTTCATACGTTTTCTGTTGGCGCACCAGGCTATTGTTTAGATTACTGAAGAACTTCAAGAATTCTTATGGCAGGGTCCAAGGTTATGGCTCATCACAATTCTATGGTGTGATGAACAATGGTTGAGTTTCAGACAAACTGGTTTTTACAAAGATATATTTAATAATGTAATGAAATTTAAAACATCTGTCTTTCTCTCTCTCTCTCCCCTTTTTTCTAACTTCCTCTCTCTCTCTCCACACACACAGACACACATATGTATATATATATATATATACATATATATATATATATATATATATGTATATTATATATATACTGCGCTTGTGCGGTGAATTTGAAAAATTATAATGTATAACGATGAGAGACGTATTATTCATCTCTTAATTATATGTTAGTGTTGTGGCGCGGTCACTGATGAGAAATTCGCCAAGCAAATTATTCTACTTGCTAAAAAACACTTGAAACCTAGGTCTGACCGGAATAAAATAAGAGGGTAATCGATTTTATTTATCATTCCTTTTGAAGATTGCTCTTAAATGTGGTTTTGGTCGTTTTGACGACTTCTTCTAGCGTGTAAAAACTGCCTGTTGAAGGCAGTTTTCTCTTGTGTTTGAATGTACACTATATATATATATATATATATATATATATGTGTGTGTGTGTGTGTGTGTGTGTGTGTGTATATATATGTATATTACTACTACGCATCTCTTTTTTCCCCCTCGTATTTCCTCTTTTTCTTTTTTCCTCTCGTTGCTCACCATTCTTCTACTTCCT
>NC_068990.1:29061587-29064475 GCF_001194135.2 Octopus bimaculoides | reverse complement strand
TATGTGTGTGTGTGTGTGTGTATGTGTGTGTATGATTATGATTAGAGTGGGTTCATAAAGACAGTGAAGCAATCCATCATCCCAACACAGAAGACATGGGTGATGTAAAATCTCTGTTTGGTAATCCGCAGTTCCTATAGTATTACAACGAAGAATGGAATTTAAATGTGGCAACAAATGAACGGTTTATGTGCGTGTGTGTGTGTGTTGTCTTTCATTGTTCTTTGCATTCATTTCTTATTTTAATTTAGATTTTTTACACTTACAACGTTTTTTTTTTTCAACTCTCGGTTTTTAGAATATGTCTCTTCTTTCGCTGCATTTATTCTGTGTCTTTCCACGAGTGTCGACGAATTATGCAATTGAATATTTAATTGAATTTCGACTCGCTTTAAATGTTTAGATTTTAGCGTAGCAGTCAATCGTTTTCCATTTAACAAACTCCTGTCATTTTCAGTTGCAATCACACCCTGTCCAATTAGCATTAATTGTTTCTTTGATGAGTTTCTAAAGAATAATTTCAACATCGTTTATTTATACTTATAAACTACAGCGTTGGTATAAAAAAGTTGCAACTGTCTGCCGATCAGTTGCATGAAACAGGTCAATTCTTGCTGAAGGGTCAATGAAAAACCATTTCACTATACCTTTCATATCTCAGTACTATTTTCTCCACCTTATTTCGCATAAGCATTGGCATATGTATGTATGTATGTATGTATGTATGTATGTATGTAGGTAGGTAGGTAGGTATCTATCTATCTATCTATCTGTCTATCTATCTATCTAGTGAAAGTTTCATTAAAAGGTGGGTGAATGTAGCAAAGATGGTGCGTGCGAGTGACGATACCTCTTTGAGCATGATCCTATAAATCGAGAAAAAAAGAGAGAGAGAGAGAGAGCACTTCGCTCTCATGTGTCTATTCCCTGCTGAGGTTACCATGGTCTTTTCCGTAGGCTTTTCTCTCCATGGATAAACCTAATGTTACCCCATTTTACACAATTGACATTTTCTGTGATATACGATACCCCCATTTTTTTTTTTGGCCCCTACCGATCCCTTTTGATCGGATTTTTTTTTTTAAAGAAAAGCTCTACAGTTGTATTTGTCCCCTCTGTGTGCAACCCTGTGTGGCTAATAAAAGAAAGTTATCTATCTATCTATCTATCTATCTATCTATCTATCTATCTATCTATCTATCTATCTATCTAATTGTCTGTCTGTCTGTCTGCCTGCTTGCCTGCTTGCCTGCTTCCCTGCCTGTGTATCTATCTATCTACCTATCTGTCTCTCTGTCTCCCCCTCTCTCTCTCTATCTATCTCTCTACCTACCTACCTACCTACCTACCTACCTACCTACCTACCTACCTACCTATCTACCTACCTACCTACCTATATACAAACATACTCAGGTGAGTGGAGAAACGAAAGAAATAGGCATTTGTTATACCATCAATAGATCTTCGAATTCACGAGTTTGCAATTGGAACGTGAAATAAATAATTCAACCCAGTTCACCAAAAGAAACCACTTCCTAGTCACTTTTTTTTACTAGAAATAGCAACCAAATCTCCTTTATTCATATTGCATTATTCCACAGACAATGACATACGCGTATATATATAACTCGTTTCATATCCCCCAAAGAATATTAAGTGGTCTCAAAAAATTCCCTGACTAGTCCTCTAACCCACCAGCAGAGGGCAACACACGATACGCAATGTTTCAAGTGACACTCACGCTTCAAAAGCGGAAGAGCGTCGTTGAAAGACGATGAGCGTTCTGGAAGACTTGCCAAGAGCGTCACTCCCGGAAATGTGGAGAAATATCATTAGTTTTTGTGTATGAGGATCGTCGGAGGACAATTAGCAACGTTGTAGATGTTGGTCTGTTTTGCGAGTCCGTGCAGGCAATTTTAACGTCAACAAATAATTGGATTCTTCACGAGGACAATGTCCCTGTCATCCTGCTTTCCTCACTCGTGAGTTTCACGCTAGAAATAACGACGGATTTACCACCGGTGAACTTCCGTCTCTTTCCCGAGATGAAAATGCAGCTCAAAGGTCACCGTTTTAACTACGTTGTGGAGATCACGCGTAAACAGCAGAAGGTCCTCGATTCGCTTACGGAAGACTACTTCCAAGTCGGATTTGAAAAGTAGCAAGAACGCTGAACCGGTGTAATGCTGCGCAAGGTGACTATTTCGAAGTAGATGACGTTAAAACTTAGGTAAATAAGTCAATTTTTATTAATCATAAATAGGTCGGGGAAATTTTGATAACAACTCGTATACCAATGGAATAAATAAAACAAGTCGCTCATAACCAATGTCATGTTGGGTCATAAGTCTAGATAATCAAGGCAAAACTAGAGCGAGCCTTCAAATGATTCGGCCTTGCACCGTCCATTCTATAACAGCAAAATAAGTGCCAGATACTTAGGTCTAGAGTCAATTCATTATGCTCACCATTCACTTAGACTTTTCAAAGAAATTGGTAACCGGAAATACCCTGTTATTTTTCTTAAAATACAGATTTATCGTTGTACTGAAAACCGAGGTGAGATTCACGGTTGATCCAGAACACAGGAATCAGTTGTGTAGAATACATGCAGATTGGCAGGGTCTCAGTAAATTTTGTATCTCATATATAACGAAATCAGTCAATCGTTCTGTGTGACAGTTGGTGTATGAGAGTGAATATGTATATGCATGTGTGTATGCATGTGTGTGTGTCTGTGTGTGTGTATTTGTGTCCTTGCGTGGGTGGGCATGCCAGCATACATAACTATAGTAAATGTTAAGAATTCGATACAAACTTTCGTTATCGAACAGATATACATGTGTATTTATGTATGTGTATATATATATATATATATATATATATAT
>NC_068990.1:29059841-29061026 GCF_001194135.2 Octopus bimaculoides | reverse complement strand
ATATATATATATATATATATATATATAGGTATCTCAATTTGTCTGTCTCTGTCTATATATTTACATTTATGTATGTATCTGTCTGTCTGTTAATCTATCTATCTATCCATCCATCTATCTATCTGTACATCTATCTATCTATCTATCTATCTATCTATCTATCTATCTATCTATCTATCTATCTATCTATCTATCTCTTTCTCTCTATCTATAATTAAAAGTTAGGAATCTTCACCCAAAGATCATGAATAGCCTCATTATTTCAACGATGTTATTGGTTGTTATTCCACTACAATAGATTCTAGATTGATTGGTTCGAAGAATGGTGCGGAATTCATAATGGCATTGATTGGCATTGGTTTGATTGTTGCATCGTGGATGGAAATTCAATTAAAAACAAAGGAAGAAAAGTTGACGAACTCTTCAAGTTCTGAAGATCAGAAAGTGTCAATATTTGTTGCTCTCCTCGGTGAATGTATTTTCGCCGTTGATGATATTTTTGCTGTAAGTTAAACCCCCACCCCCGTTTTGTTGGCGGTATCGTTACTGATGACGGTCTTTTTTTCTTTTCTCATAATTTAATCTTAGTTCAATCCTTCTCCAGCGCATGCTCTATTAAATGCCTTTCAGGTCCGATGACAAGTATTAACTGTTGATGTTGTTGATGTTGAAAGCCTCTCAGCTTTGCTAAAAAATGTACCTATAACTAGATTTATAGTAACTGTGACTATATAGGTGCAGGCGTGGCTCTGTGGTAAAAAGGTTGCTTCTCAACTACGTAGTTCTGGGTTCAATCCCTCTGTATAGCACCTTAGGCAAGTGTCTTCTACTACAGCCTCGAGTCGACCAAAATCTTTCGGTAGATTATATGTATATATATATGAGTAAAAATAAATACAGAAAAAAGGGTTTTGTATGATCGTGTATAGAGGGATATATTATTTTATTTAAAAGAGTTCCAACTCTGTCTGTTTTTTATGTTTTTTATTTATATTCTTGTAAAATTTATGTGGGATATAGAATATGGAATATATAATATATAATATAGTATATATTCCATATTCTATATCCCACATAATATATTATATATTCCATATTCTATATCCCACATAAATTTTACAAGAATATAAATAAAAAACATAAAAAACAGACAGAGTTGGAACTCTTTTAAATAAAATTATATAT
>NC_068990.1:29058613-29059784 GCF_001194135.2 Octopus bimaculoides | reverse complement strand
ATACAGTTATCCCTAGCCATATCCTGGTTCAATTACCGCCGTTTATTTTTTACGCTTACGTCGGTTTCTTTGTGGTGTTGTTTTGCATTTATAGTAAAATAAATATATACAAATTATAAAAATAATAAGAAAAAATATACAGTACACTACTGTTTCTACTTCGTGCATTTCCACCTATCGCGGAATGTTTTGTAATGTAATACCGGCGATAGTCGACAAATTACTGTATATATATATATGTATGTATGCATGTATGTATGTGTGTATGTATACTGGGGTCGATTTATTCGATTAAAAATCCTTGAAGGCGGTGCCCCAGCATGGCCGGAATCCAATGACAAATAAGTAAAAGATAGAAAAGTATCATCTGTACCAATCTGCAGTGAATATACGACTACCTTATTCGACATTCATATTCTAAGATCTAAGAGAGCAGCTGTGCCTTGAGAGACATTTAGCTGCATTTTCTTGCAGGTCGAACGACCACATAAATGCCCAATCACTGAAATTCAATTGTGTTTTCGTCGGTGACCGTTATCATCGCGATTGCCTCCATATTTAGTGAAAATTATGAAATTTATTCATCCAAATCTTCTATTTATCTGAGACATAATCTATTTAAATCTATATTATCCAATACGTAATTTTTAAAATAACTCTGTTTTTGATATGAATGAAATTCAGCTGTTAATTTTAATTTCATTGCTGTTGTTATTTAAATAAAGATGGAGATTAATTGACTTCTGATTTTAACTGATTGTAAGTGTTAGCATCTACATGTTTCCTATTGGTGTAAAAGATGGGCTACAGCAAATATTCTGCTCTATGTCACAGATTTGCTTGTCAGATTTGCCTGTCAGATTTGTTTATCAGATTTGCTTGTTTGACCCTAACCAGTTGAGTATCTCCATAAATGGCTGATGATAAAATGCATCTCTGATCATGAGCAGAAGTAGTGGGGGAGCATTATAGTCATGTGTCGAGAGGAATTCTTTGGGGTCTGAATAATTCACCCCAGGAAACTGGGTGTTTGGTTCATCATCCTTAAACAGAACTTATTCAAGAAGCTTTTGAGCTGCTCCACCTGAAAAATCTCTACACGAGCCCCTTTAGAATTGTCATTGTTGTTTTTGTTGCTCCTCCTCCTCCTCCTCCTCCTCCTCCTCCTCCT
>NC_068990.1:29052424-29057787 GCF_001194135.2 Octopus bimaculoides | reverse complement strand
TATATATATATTGTGTGTGCGTGTCTTTGATGTGCGTGTATGTGTATATATGTTCATATGTATATGGGCGGCAGTTAAGCGCACATGAACCTCGAATATGACATCTGAGATCGCCCTAGCGAGAGACTTACTAACTGAAAGTGTTCTATGTGTATGTAAAATAAATATACGAAAGGAATTGATATTTAACATACTTTTGTAAGGAATCTTTATATATTGTTTACAGGGTTGTATATATATATAAGGTCTGATCTCTGTGGATCTTAAAATGTCTTTTGAGGCCTCCGATGGATTTGCAAACCTTCTGGCATACACTGCATTCAAAGGTGTGCACAGACATATAGGGAGAATAGTTGGTGGAGGTTCGTTTTCCATGCGTTCGCAGATGAAATTTGAGGCCAGCAAAAGACAAGCATGGTCTGTCACAGACCGTACACACAAAAGGGTCATTGTCATTCACCTTCTCTATCGTTACATTCTTCCTCAGATCTCTTCCGAGTCTTACTTGTGTTATTCTGACCTCTTCAAATGCTTTTACTCCACTTGACACCTTTGCTCTGCATCCAACTCGATCCGAAGTAAGGGTTTCTTTATCTTCTGGAACCATTCCAAGTTACTTCATAGTAGTCCTTATGCCGTCCCTATGAATGCTCGAAATGAAGAGTAGATAGACAACCGAAAACTAATGAAGTTTCCTTCTCCATGTTACTTGTTCTGTTTTCCATTTTTTCTTTCGTTGTTTGCGTATTTAATTCGTTTGTTTTCGTATTTCATGCTGTTTACACAGTTGGTGACGTCCTGTACCCATATTTCCATATACCTGTTCACTGACAAAACAACGCGTAAGTAATGCAGCACGAAGTTTTGTCAGCGACCAGAAAAGACACGCGCTCGTGCGCACACACACACACACACAGACACACACACAGACATACACAAACACACACACACACACACACACACACACACACACACACACACACACACACACACACACACCTAATTAATACATACGTAATTAATAATAAGCAGCTTTTTCCATTATAGTATTGTTAGTATAGTTTACATGACTGGCTTTTGCTTCGTATTTGTAGAAGTTGAATCCAAGTCTCACCCAGAGATCTCAACAGACAACAAATTAGAAGTTCATGTTGGTGTAATGCCTAGGGTGCCATATATTTAGTTTTGCACAGATTATTGTTCTAGAGAATGTCTGTCAAGACAACTAAATTAGAAGTTTGTTTTAAATATAATTTGATTATTTGATGATAGTATGATGTTAAGATGACAGTAAAAGATGTTTGCTGTTATATACATTTAAGAATATATTGACACTGTTTACGGATTAAAATATTTTGAGGAATACACAGACAATATTTTATGTAGGCTATGAGCAGTTCCCATGGGCACTATTTTTTGAATTTCTTCCATTTTTGGATTTCCTGGTATCTGAGCTAGGTAGCAATCAACCCATTTTGCTATCATTCGTAGGGCACTTATGACAACAGGTATTGTTTTAGTCTTCAGGTTCCACATTTTGCCAATTTCTATTTCAACATCTTTATATTTGCTCATTTTTTGGTAGGGCTTGACAGATACATTTATGTCGATTGGGACAGTCACATTAATGAGGAGGCATGATTTTTGTATGAAATCCTTCAATATAATGTCTGGCCTATTTGCATCTGTCTTTCTGTCAGTTTGAGCGGTGAAGTTCCCAAGGAGTGAGATGTAGTCATTTTGAAGCACTGGGGGTGGTTTGTGTTCCCATCAGTGTTTATCATGGGGCAGGTGAAAGTGAATATACAAATTACCTAGTGAATATACTATTGAGATACTCTGTCGGCGGAAGAAGACTGCACATGGAGACAACATGTTCGGTGGTTTCATTTTGATGTTTACATACACATGTTGAGCTGCTGCCGTTCTTTAATATGTTGGCCTAATACCTCCTTGTAGGTAGGTATTGATCCTGGGCTGCTATGATAATCCTTTCTGTCTCTGATTTTAAGCCAAATGACACTAAACATTGACGGGTAAGGGCTTTGTCAACATCGCCATTATTAGTTCTCTTCAAGTTTTACCATGGAGAGATTTTTTCTTGCCATTTTTTTGTAAGAATATCTAAGGCAGTAGATTTAGTACGGGTTTTCATACGATTAGCTTTTTCCGGAACTGCTAAGGAATTTATAGCTAACACCTTGTTACGTGCATTTAACTCGGATTTTAGGACTGCTCGAACTTACCTGCAACACTGAACATTCCTGAACATTCTGAATAATAAGGAGCGCCAACTTTAACAGCGGCTGAACGTGTTCTTTCACTGCCCTGACCAGTCAGCAGTCGAAAACACCGAAACACTAGTACAACCCAGCAAGACAGCTGAAAAATAACTCTAAAAAAATAGAATATCTACAATTTCCTGTTAGTATTTTAAATGTCTCTCAAAATAAGTTAAGAAACATATCCACAGTTTCCGAACTCACAAACGATCAGCTTTAAAAAAACTTTAATATCTACAACTTCTATGAATACCTATCCTTTCCTTTCTCCTTGAGTGTTCGAAAATACAAGCATACTTTTTATTTCAAGAATACTATAATTTTCTCTGTTCGGACATACAAACAATCATCTTTGGTAGATTTTAAAACTTTATTATCTAGAAATTTCTGTTGAAATTTTCCCCTTTTTTTCCCCGAGTATTCGAAAATCTAAACATCCTTTTTATTGCAAAAACACCCTAGTTCTCCCTGGTCGGACAAAAAACAATCAACTTTAGAAAATTTAAAAACTTTAATATCTACAATTTTCTGTGAGAAGATTACATTTCTTTTCTTCCTGACTACTCGAATATGTAAATATACCTTTTATTGCAACAACACAATTAAATGCGCGATAAAAAATAAGGAGATAAGCAACTGCCAATTTATACAAACTTGACAATTGCGAAAACTGTAAGCCACAGCAGAACTTATAAAAAGAAAAGACAAGTTACATTTTTTTTTTTTAATTCAGAAATTCAAAAATTCTTTCTATCAGTAATTAAAAATAGAATAAGGTGAATTCGTTCCTTTCAAGGCCAAGGTCAGCGCTCTCATTGATTGCTAGTAGTAGAAAGCGTATTTGGCCTCTATCGACCCTAATGGTGTGAGGCTCCTTTTGTATCCTACGAAAGCCCATTGTTGATCTCCATTTCATCATCTGCCGAACCTATTTACAGACCTGTGGAATTTGGTCTATTCACCAAGCTGCTTCTCTTCCTCCTACTGTTCCCTTCATCCTTCACATATTTATGATTATCTCGAGTACAAGACAAAAGTCGAAACTAAAGGACATTTAATAATACCACACAGCAGTAGTAGCAAAGGTGACAGATTTGAATAAATAATGGTTTATAATATCACCATGGCTACAAAAGTTAGCCACAACGATGCAGATCAAAGCACTAATGGTGGTAACGAGTGATGAGCAATGCTATAATAGCAAGGTTAAAGTAACTGTAACGGTATTAAATGGCGGAGTCGATAATAGAGGAAGAGACAACAACAGTCTCTACATCTGACGGAATAGAGGACACAATACTAATAATTTTAGTGTAGCACAAATATGTCTAACGAAACCAAAAGGAGAACTACAACAGTATACGATATCACTTGTCCTGTATATATATATATATATACTATTTGATGGTGTACTGCAGGACTCATCCACTATAACTTCTTAACACCTGGAAAAACCATTACTGCAGAAACATATTGCCATGAAATTGCCAAACGAACAAAAACGTGCTACTTCTCCGTCCCAGACTGGTCAACAGAAGAGGACCAATCATTCTTCATGACAATGCTCGACCACACGTTTCCCTAATGACGCTCCAGAAGTTGAGCGAACTTGGCTACGAAGTTCTACCCCACCTAGCTTATTTCCCAGAACTTTCTCCTACCGACTATCACTTTTGCAAGCACCTTGATGCTTTCCTGCTAGAGAAGGACTTAAAAAATTAAACCGATGCTTGATAAAAACACAATTTCTGCATTGTTGAAATATATTGTGATGAACTTCATGTTTCAAAACACGCACACACACACACACATACACACACACACACACACACACACACACACACACACACACACACACACACACACACACACACACACACACACACACACACACACACACAAACACATTCATATAAACATGCACACACATGGATGCATGTATATGAACGAAGAAATAACTGATTGATTATAAAACTTAATAAATATACGGTCCCAGGTTCGTCTGTATTGCTTGCCATTTGGAGCAAATGGCTTTACCGTAACCTCGGGTTGATATAAGAATTGTAGGTTGATTTAAATAGCCGAAAACTGTGTAGAATCTCGTCTGATGAACTGTATTTAAACTCAAGTATTCAGTCTTGTTGCAGCACTTGACACTCTGAATACTTGTGAATTATGTTAGAAACTTATATATCAGCTACAGGCATGGCTGTCTGGTAAGAAAATCGTTTCCGAACCACATGTTTCCGGGTTCAGTCCCATTGTGTGGCACCATGGGCAAGTGTCTTCTACTATAACATCGGGCCCGCCTTGTGAGCGGGTTTGGTTCAGGAAAACTAAAAGAAGCCTATCGTATATACATATACGTATATGTATCTTTGTGTGTGTCTGCGTGTGTCCTCCAGCACCGCTTGACAATCGGTGTTGGTGTGTTTATGTCCCTGTTATCTAGCTGTTCGGCCAAAGAGGTTAATAGAATAAGTAGCAGGCTTAGAATAAAGGGACAGGATCGATTCATTTAGCTAAACATTCTTGAAGGCGATGCTCCAGCATGGCCGCAAGTAAAACACAAGTAAAAAGTAAATGTATATACATGACACATAGAGAACCAATTCTGTCGTTCACTCAATAAGCAGGCCGCCTTATTGATCAAACAGAAGATCGTTCATAGATCGAATGTGACAGTGGAACCAATTATATGTATATGTGTGTGTGTGCGTGTGTGCGTGCGTGTGGAGAAAGAGCGATGATTAAAAATGGTGAATAGAATACAGGAAGGAACGACTATAAAGACTCTAATCGTTATTATCTATCATAACGTTTTGACAATTTATTTTTCAACATGTCTTCCATCGTGCCTACAAGACAGTTGAAATACTAAAAGTTATAATTGATTGAAAATATAAATTGACATAAAAAAATAAAACGTTAGAAAAATTGCAAGAACAATAAATAACGAGAAAACAAAATAGGAAAAAAGATGGAAAAAGCAAAGAAGAGAAAAACAGGATGTGTAGTAAGAAATGGAAGTTTTAGAAAATAACGGTCTTTATTATTTTGCTCATACACGCTTTATATATA
>NC_068990.1:29047701-29050339 GCF_001194135.2 Octopus bimaculoides | reverse complement strand
ATATAAACATATATACATGCATATATATAAATATCTATACATATATACATGCATATATATATATACATATATACATGCACTTATATATACATATACATACATATAATTTATATTTATATTTATATTTATGTAATTTTCACTGTCTTGCTCGCATGCGTTTTGGTATTTCGCTGAATTTCATTTGAGAACAATTAGATCTTAATAGACACATTGCATGTGATCTTCTTCTAGCACATTAACAGTCCACCTAGTGGTCTTCTTTATATATATACATATATAGATAGATAGATATATAAACATATATATTCATATATATTTCCACAAACATATATACACAAACACACATATGTATATGTATTTAGAGGAGATAGGAAACAAGTCGACACCAGGACTTATACTTTGTAAGCCTAGTACTTATTCTATCGTCGCTTTTGCCGAGCCGCTAAGTTACGGGGACGTTAACGCACCAACATCGGTTGTCCAGCGATGGTGGGGGAACAATAACAGACACACAAACACACACACACACACACACACACACACACACACACACACACACACACACACACAGAGGACAGGCTTCTTTCAGTTTTCGTCTACTAAGTCCACTCACAAGGCTTTGGTCGGTCCGAGCCTATAGCAGAAGCCACTTGGCCAAGGTGCGACGCAGTAAGACTGAACCCAGAACCATGTGGTTGGTTAAGAAGCTACTTACCCACGCAGCAACTCCTGCTAAAATGAATATACGTATTAGGCGAATAAATCCCTTATCTGAATGTATGAATGAGAGGTACAGTTGCTAAATGAAAATAACTGCCTTCCGTAGAGTTTCTAATTCGACAGAATTCTGTTTTGATAATTTATGGTACAAGAATGGATTACGTATCGAAGTGCAAAAAGTATCGACTGAGTCCTGTATTCTTCAGGCCTACCAAATGTAAAATTTGAACGAATAGAATGGAGGTTGCTGAAGAAAATGGTTTATGGAATATGGAATTAATCCATTAACTGCCAAATTTGTTTTATCCATTTTTTGAGGCTTTGCCATGTGTCTTAGGAGTTAAAACAATATATAGTAGTTCAATTTTTTTCATTTGTGAATTATTTTAGAAATTATGATAAATTTTTCGAAACGTCTCAAATGGGGATCGCTAGAAGAAAGCATATTTATCCTTTTCTTTTCAATTGCAATAATAAACATTTTAGTTTTTTTTTAAAACTATAGTATCAAATGCAAATGTGTATGAAATATCAATGAATGATATAGATGGAAAATAGAAAAAATAAAAAACGTTTTTAAAACAGTCAATATATTTGTAGTTCAAAAATTGCGATTTATGACATGAAATGTCCTCTAGAATTAGCCAGAACTAATAACGACAAACTTTAATTACTAGATATTGTTAAACACACCTTTGCAAAGGCAACAATATTCATAAGCAATTCACTTTGAATACAACGAATAACCGACAGTGAGACTGTTTTTAGCAGATCCCCAAATGGGGCTCATGCCAGGCAATGGGCTTAAGGAAGTGATTCAAAATCAAACGATTTGAAACCAAATGACCATAAATCGATATAGTTATATTCCTAGCGGGAAAAGGTGACCCACAAATGAGAAGGCAGATACCCATGCCATATGCAAAAAAAAAAGGAACAAAAAAAAAAACAATGAGGTTTCAAATTTTGATACAAAACCAGTAATTTCGGGGTAGGGGATTAGTCGATTAGATCGACCCCAGCGCGTAACTGGTACTTAATTTATCGACTTCGAAAGGATGAAAGGCAAAGTCGGTACCCGAGGAATTTGAAATCAGAACATAAATACGGACGAAATACCGCTACTTTGCCAGGGGTTCTAACGATCGTAGGATCATTAGCACCTAAAACCTCTATCGCCTAAAAATCGCCTTAAAAATCTATAATAGTATTGAAATTAAAAATACAAAAATGAAACCAATTTTTCTAATTTAATTAATAACAAAAACAATAATGAATCTTTATAAATAAAAAAAAATATACATTGTTAATGTGTTAACCATTGGATATCGTGTTACACATTCTATGGTGATTTATCAAAATCGCATTTGACACAAATATATTTTAAAGTATTTTTTTAAAACAGATTTATTTCTTTATTTGATTTTTATCACTTTACGAAAAAATTTACTTCGCACTATAGTTTACATTTTGTTTTAGAATTTACTATTATTAAATTTTCGAAGACGATCTATCGTTCTTTTCAGCGGCTTCATATTTAATGTCGATTTATTATCTACTTTCGTTCACGTATTAAATCTGCCTACGCACTCAACCGTTCTTTCTTCTCTTCTATTGTATTTCTTCTAATCGCTTCTTCATCTTCTGCATAATCAACATCAGTTCCATTATCATCATTACTCTAACCATCCTAATGACCGTCATAACCCACCTCCACATCACCCAGCACTTCTGCTTTGGCACCAACGAACTAAAACAAAGTCTATGCATTTTGCATCTCTCAAAGTTGCGTTCAGTTCTTATTACTTACACATTCATACACACATGTCTACACACGCACACACATACACCTAGATACATGTACGTATATATGTATACATAAGTATGTCTCTGCACGTGTGTGTATATATATATATAT
>NC_068990.1:29046012-29047382 GCF_001194135.2 Octopus bimaculoides | reverse complement strand
ACACACACGCATACACATACATATAAGTATCCGTATATATATTTATCTTTTTTATTCACTCTATAATGCGTATCATAATATATAATTCTCCTATACTTTTAGTATTTAAAAAAAATAATTTCTTCGTAAATTTTCTTCTCATTGTTTGATGTGTTCATTTTATTTATAATAATCTACGAGCTCCCCCTCCCCAACACAAATTTATTATTATAAAGTTTTTCATCTTATTTTCTATCTCTCATCTGTAAAATTTTTGCACTCATTGTTAAAAAAACAAAGCAAAACATTTCAAGTAATTGTACTTGAACGCAATTTCGCTCATTTCACTCCTTATCTCTGCCATTGTCTCCAACGCAAGCAGCGGAACCAGCACCCCCATCACCATCGCCGTTACTGTCATCATCATTATCATCATTATCGTCATCATCGTCGCCGTCAGCATCATAATCGTCATCACTCCCCTCCTGCTCATCATTAGAATCGTTTTCATTATCGTTGTATGCTCAGCAGTATTACCCCCGTCGCTGCGTTCTAAGTTCAAATTCCGCCGAGGTCGACTTCGTCTTTCATCCTTTCGGGGTCGGCAAAAATAAATTCCAGTTGAACACTGGTGTGAATGTAATCGACTCATCTACCCCCTCCCCAAATAAAATTGCTGCCCTTGTCGCAAAATTTGAAACCATTATTGGCGTCATCATCCACATCCTCATCATCATCGCCGACATCATCATCATCATCATCATCATCATCATCATCGTTTAACGTCCGCTTTCCATGCTGGCCCGGGTTGGAAGTGTTGACTGAGGACTGGCGAGTCAGATGACTGCACCAGGCTCCAATCTGATCTGGCAGAGTTTCTACAGCTGGATGCTCTTCCTAATGCCAACCACTCCGAGAGTATATTGGGTGCTTTATATATATATATATATATATAGGGAGAGAATTCACAAACAAACAAATGACGAAGACAGGTGATGTAGACAACAAACAGATGAATTAGTTTAACGCTCGGGAAGTGAAAAAGTCTTTAACGTTTCGAGCCTACGCTCTTCCACAGAAAGGAACACAGAAAGAAACAGGAAGAGAAAATAAAGAATGTGTAGTGGCTACCGATCTATCATGATATATAGGAATACTTCATTTTCATACAATTATTGTATGTAAAAATAAACGTAACTACGAAAATAAAAATAAAAACAAGAACATCGAAAGATTCTTTCAATGTATTGCCACCAACACGTTCCAGAGAATATACCCAGGAGCCAAGTTAAATAAACTTGTAATTAACATCATAATTATTATCTTATCATGCTTATAATGATTATTCCCATCAACCGCTTTTATATTCTTGTCCTCTTTTTCTTGCCAGA
>NC_068990.1:29039334-29042792 GCF_001194135.2 Octopus bimaculoides | reverse complement strand
TATATATATATATATATATATATATTCATGCATACAACCTAGGTCCTGTCCAATTTACTCCCTCTCTCACTGACCCTTACCCTATAGATCTACCCAATCGTTTCTGAGCTCTCCTAGTCTCATTTCCCAATTACCATTACCTTTTAAACGATCTTATTATACTTCTATGGTATGCTATATTGAATCAGGTACTAACCATTCTATCTGTGGTGTGCCCGGTATTATGCAATAGCGATTACAGTGATACTTAAATTCTAGTAGCACACCCGAGACAGTTCGTTTCCATTTATACTACTTATATACTCCTGACACCAATATAGAGTTTTGGGAGAAGCGCTTGTTATAGAGTGGATAGAATACATTAACCTCGTACCCGCGTCCTATCATCTTGAGTTGCTTCACCTGATTCACACAAAAATGTCTATACCATTCAATGTTGATATCATCGCCACCCGTTTAGCATTCCATAGTGAATCTTTAGACTACTCCCTATCACTGGCCGATTTGCTATTTCCTCTAACTCCTTACTAGATGATCATTATATAACCCCATCCTGCTTTAAATTTCTAATTCTTAAATTCTGATTTTTTAAATTCCTTATTGAGAGGTAGCACTCTACTTTCGATCTTATTTATTTCTTTATTGCCCACAAGGGACTAAACATACAGGGGACAAACAAGAACAGACAAAGGGATTAAGTTGATTACATCGACCCCAGTGCGTAACTGGTACTTATTTCATCAATCCCGAAAGGATGAAAGGCAAAGTCGACCTCGGCGGAATTTGAACTCAGAACGTAACAGCAGACGAAATACCGCTAAGCATTTCGCCCGGCGTGCTAACGATTTCGCCAGCTCGCCGCCCTTGCCAGCTCGCCGCCCTTACTTGCTCACCGTCCTTTCGATCTTATTATTTCATGCCCTCTTTCCCCCTCACTTCCAGCCAATATCTTCCGAATACCCCTCAATTTCTCTTTCTCCATCCCCCTCCTATACCTGACCGGCTATATAAATCCAAAAAACGAAGAACAAAAAAAACAAAAACAAAAAAACAACGTGAGGACCTGGTACATGTAAAGAAAGATGATTTAACATTTCGAGCGAAGCTCTTTCTCAGAAATAGAGGTAAGTCCAATAGAAAAGGAAGACGGAGGAAAAAAATCACCAACAATTCAGATGTGGTTACATTTTGACAGGCATGTTAGGATCGTTTGTGAATGTCGGTGTAGGTGTGGTTAGTGGAGACAAAAGGGAAAAGAGAAAGAGGAAAAGGAAGGAGAGTGAAAGTAGAACAGAAAATAGATTGAGGGAAGAGGAGTCAAAGAGGAAGAGTCACGGACAAATTACAATGATTTACAATCAAGGTGCAGAAATAGCGTATTCCGAATGAACAAGGTAATGTAATCCGATGGTAGAAAGAATTCAGCGAATTAGGTACTCCAAAGTCAATCAGAACGCCGTCACAGTTGCCAAGCTGTATCGGCCCCTTTGCCTTTCACTTGGATAACACGAGTGGCGTGGAGAGGGGAGGCCGGTATGCTTGGGCGACTGCTGGTCTTCCATAAACGACCTTGCCCGGACTTGTGCCTGGGAGGGTAACTTTCTAGGTGCAATCCCATAGTCAGTCATGACCGAAGGGGGTCTCAGCATATATACATGTATATGTATATGTGTGTGTGTGTATCTGTGTGTGTGTCTGTGTGTGTGTCTTACATATATATATAATTAAATAGATAGATAGATACATACACAGACAGACAGACAGATACAGAAATAAGAATGATAGAAAACAGTTTGGTGAACATGATTTACTACAAAACATTGCAATTGTTTCAACGTCTTTTTCTCCAAACTAAATTCTTGTAGTGTTATGCAATAAACCGTGTTACTCAATCCGTTTTCTAGTCTTTGTATAAACTCTATGGATATTACGGAATCCCATGTGTATATCCAGTGATACGAAGGATCAAGCTGTATTTGCTAACCCATAACAGTAGGCGAACTTTTAAAGCAAACTAAAAGCTTTATGCTCAGATTGAATCCACACATACACACACAAACACACAAAAACACATGTACATATGCACACACACACACACACACACATATATATATATATATATATATATATGAATGAATATATGTAATATGTATATATATATAAAAGATATCACATACCAACTTTCTCACCTATATATATATATATATATATATATATATATATGAATATATATGTGTATAACTCTATATCTACATCTGTGTCTGTCTGCCTGACTATCTATCTATTTCTATCTATCTCCCTCTCTTTCTCTCTCTCTCTCTCTCTAACTCTCTATTTACCTCTCTATCTATATATATATTCATGAAAAATATTAAGAAAAATTGAAAATGCATTAATATTTTCGTTTAGATTGTGTTCTATGCGTTTCTATGTATGAAGAATAAAACTATAACGATATCTTTTCACACAAGAAATGTTTTTCTATCACAGGTCATGTGAGATTATACTGATATATGCATTCTTAAGGTGAATTTGGCGTATCTAATTTATTTATACATGTGGTAAGTAGGAAAAAACAAGGAATGATATGTTGTTTGAAGCCTTTTATATAGCAAAAGGTTTTCATATGCACTTCTTTGAATCCTGTGGCTAAAAGGCTGGGTTGTTTTTCATGCAGTATAGGAAAAACATGTCGTATAAATAGAATAATAAATTCAACATTATGCATTTGCAGTCTTCGATAACATTATCCTTCTATAATTTAGCACAAGAAGTATGATTTTTATCTTGAATTGGCTACTGTTGTTTGCTAGTCAAGAGATACGGTACATATTCCATCATTGGTTTCGATTAATTTCGACGGAAATCGATAAGTGTTGTAGATTCGATCTTGTCGGGAGAAGAGTTGAAACTGTTGGTAAAATATCACATCGTAAACCAGTTTCTATCGTGATACGTGAAGGAGAAAAACATCCTCGACATTAAGATATGAAGATGTATGGTGCGGGTGTGACTTACAGATGTGTGCATACACACACACACAAATTTACACGGTCACGCACACGCGGACACATTACCGTACACACACACGCACACGTATACACATTGAAGCACACACACACACACGCACACGCATACACATTGAAGCACACACACACACACACACACACACACACACACACACACACACACATGGACACAAACGCAGACACACATTTTTGTACCAATGAAGTGGTACAAGTTCGATATTTGTGAGTGTATAAATACACATACACACACTCATATATATATATTTATATATATAAATATATATACACACATATATATTATATATATACATACATATGTATATATATAACATATGCATATATATAAATATGTATATACATATGTATTTATATAAACATATACATATATATATATATATATATATATATATATATATATATATATATATA
>NC_068990.1:29036291-29038106 GCF_001194135.2 Octopus bimaculoides | reverse complement strand
TATATATATATATATATATGTATGTATGTATGTGTGTGTGTGTGTGTGTGCGTGTGTGTGTAAATGTGTTTGTATGCAAATATATATAGATATATCGTTTGTTACGAGATCGGCAAATTTGGGAGGAGGCACACTTTCAAAAACTCCACACCGTTATTGTTGTTGTTGTTGTTATTTAGTTCCATGCCAAATCTGTTCCAACAGATTTTATCATCAAAGGCGTTTCATACGTGACCATCCAATTGTAATTTATACACACATACTATATCTGGGGATCCATTAACAGTCAACCCACCTAATCATTATTTGTTTTTTAATATACATTTCGGTGTGCTTTGAAGGACAAATGGCTGCTATTTCTAACATGATGGATTTTCATGTACAGTCTCCAGGATTCAGTTGATGAAATTTGTATCTTCGACTTAATTACAAAGCACGGTTACAGTTTGCGTGTATGTGTGTGTGGTGTATGTTTGTGTACCTGTGTACCTGTGTGTCTAAATGTGTCTCTTTGTGTTTGTGTTTGTTCCCCACCACCACTTGGAAATCGGTGTTGGAATGTTTACGTCCTCGTTAACTAACATTTCGGCAGAGAAAACCGAGAAAATATGTAACAGGTTTTAAAATGTTTGTGGGGTCAATATTTTCGACTATAATTCGTTAAGGAGGTGCACCGGCATGGCCACAGTCTAATGGCTCAAAAAGAGAAAAGATCAAATAAATATTACATATATTTACTTAGATCTTTTGCAGAATCTTCAGAAGAAACTATCTTAAACCAACTGAGATCCCACTGCTTTAACAGTTTAGATCTGCTACTTCTGTCTAGTGCATTTATAATAAACGTACTAGAGCAAGGCTAGAAACGCAGATATACTCAGGTATGTTCCAGATTGTCTTCCATTATATTAAGAGAATTGTGGACCCTGAAATCAACGCTTTCCCGATAAAATTCAGTCTTTGAGAAAGTTAGAACTGTACAGTAAACAAGAACTTCGAACATAAATTGTAACAAAAGCTGCGGATTCTATTGCAACTTGAGTATGGTTTTTCCACATTAAGACAGGATATTTTGGGTCAGAAAATACCTGACTATACTTCTCATCGATCCAGATGAGTTCCAGATTGTAGACCACTTTAAACAAGTAACTATGGCGCCTGAAACAAAAACGTTTCCGGTAAAATTAGTCTATGAAAAAGCTAGAAGTGTAGGGCGATCAAGAACTTAAAATATAATTCATGACAACCCGATTCTATTTGCAATTTGAATGATGTCAATGAGAACGCAGATATATTGGTCTCACTTTAGTGCTTTGTCAACGATGAAGTGTTTTTATGCCTCTGCAATGCCGATTACCAATGCACGAATGAATACTTAAATGGCGCCTTGAAAACGGATGTTTCTATTGATCTCAAGTCTCTTACCAATTACATAACAACAGAGATTACTTTACAAATCAATTGGTAAATGTTCTTATTTTAAAGCTAAATTCAGCATGAAGTATTTTCATATTGTCAGGTGCATCATAATGTTATTTTGTTGGGAAGGGAAGCTTCTAGTTCTTAATATATTTCACTAAGAAGTTTGATTCCCAACCACATGGGTCTAGGTTCGGACCCCACTGTGTGGAACGTTGGGCAGGTAATTCTACAATAGATCCAGACTGACAAAAGCCTTGTAAGTGGATTTGGTATGATGAAACTGAAAGAAGCTCCTCGTATATATATATATATATATATATATAAATGGAACAAAAACGCAATAGAGGACATTAAAACATTCGGACAGATAGACGATACAAAGGCGGTCAAGAG
>NC_068990.1:29035661-29036281 GCF_001194135.2 Octopus bimaculoides | reverse complement strand
CGGGCAGTTACACTTGAGATGGTTCGATCTGGTTGCCCTCCAAAAAGTCTAAGCTAAGAGCATTAGACCCATTTGTAAGAAAGCTAGCGAATGTGTATTGCAACAAAGACAAAAAAAAAACAATCAAACAAACAAACAGACAAAACGGAGAACATGGTACACAATTACGAGTACAAACAACAAGAAATAACAACAGGTGTCTTTCGACTGAGAACGAATCCAATTGAGCTGGCGTGTATGAAGAGAAAGCCTAAAGGCAGGAACATAGAAGGACACAAGAGGTGTTTACGGTTGGCAGTCTGGCCCAAAAAGAAAGATCATGGTTGGCCGGACACCGGACACGAGGAAGGAGGAGAGACGAGTAGGGGGCAGCGGAATTGAAGGATTAGAAAAAAATCAGAGACAAAGGAAAACGTACAGGGGGATAAACGAGTGGGAAATAGTGGGAGTTAAAGAGAGGGCCAAGAAATGTGAGAGAGAGGAGAGCGAGAAAAAGGAAGAAAAATGAGAGGGGGAATAAAAGATAGAGTAAGTATCGTACAAAATTTAGATACAGACCTACTATAAGGTGAGCAGAAGGGTGTACGTACGCCGCTATATGTATATATATATATATATAT
>NC_068990.1:29032427-29035492 GCF_001194135.2 Octopus bimaculoides | reverse complement strand
GTGTGTGTGTGTGTGTGTGTGTGTGTGTGTGTGTGTGTGTGCATGTATGTGTAGACATGTGTATATGCGTGCGTGTGTATTTGCGAGTCTTTGTGTCTGTTTCATCCTTGTCACCGCTTGACTACAGGCATTCGTGTGTTTAAGAGCACGTGACACTAGCGGTTCATCAAAAGAGGTTGATAGATTAGGTACCAGGCTTAAAAAGTATATGTACCGGAACCAATTCGTTCGAATAAAATTCTACAAGGAGTTGCCCCAGCATGGTCGCAGTCAAATGACTGAAACGAGAGGAAGATAAAAGATGTAAGTCTAATCAATAGTCTCCTGATAAACAGTGTCTGTGGAAAACTTGTGGAAGGCTTTAGATTAAAACATCGTTCTAATGGCATGATCTTCATTCAGTCTGTTCTGCCGTAAATTTCGGAAAACGTAAGGTAAGAGAAAATATCCGTTTACCTAAAAGCCATTTGATTCCGTCTCTTGCGATACATTTTGTAGTCTGAATTCCGGAAGAAATGACTGAAGACAGCTGATCCGGTTACGACTCACTTTACTTTGGATGTATACTGCCTCGAACTCGAACGTCACGTAGTATTTTTGATTCGATGGGTTTTGGGTTAACGTCTGAAAATCTTTGCTCCTAACGTGATCCCATTTGGTATTAAATGTAGTTGGCATATCCTTTTACTCTTTTGGCTATTTCAATCATTAATCTGCGGCCATGCTGGAGTACCACTTTATTAGATGTAGTCAAACAAATCGGCCTCAGTATTTATTTTAAATCCGGTACTTATGTTATTGTTTCTTTTGCCGAACCGTTAAGTTACGGGGATGTAAACAAACCAGTACTGTTCTATATTTAAGAGATGACGAACTATGTACATTATTTACATTATTTACGTTATTTACATTATTTACATTGGACGGATTGACGGGCATATGGCGTAGTGGTTAAGAGCGCGGGCTACTAACCCCAAGATTCCGAGTTCGATTCCAAGAAGTGACCTGAACAACAACAACAACAATGACAATAATAATAATAATAATAATAATAATAATAATACTAACATCGAAAAATACCTTAGGAATGAGAACGCAGGTTCGAAAATTTCCTTAAGACACCTGATGATGGCTAGAGGGTATAGCAACCGAAACGTTGACTTAACAACAAACAAGATGAGGACAAATATCCGTCAAATTTAAATAATGTAAATAATGTATCTATTCTCTGTTTATTCATCTCAAGACCCATGTAACTCCTACATAGCCAGATACACCACATCAGTAATAGTCTTGTTTTCTGTAGCCAGAGATATGGTTTTGTGTCAACATCTAAGAGTGAGAACTTCAAATGATGTGCATTGGTGCAGTTACCAATCTGTTTAACATCACTGTTTGTTGATGCCTAATCTACTTGCAAATACACTACGTTCATCTACCTTCGGTTATAGATTACAGCGCCACAATTGGTAATGAATTAACAGTACATTCCGGTAAATAATAAAGATGAGTACTTGAATAACAAAGTTGTTATATGCCCGTTATTATAACTCTGAGTATGCCTCACGAGTAAAAGACTTGGGTAACATAAGAAGAGACGAATAGAGAGAATATAGAGCATTGCTTCGGTGCATTGCTTCGGTGCATTGCTTCGGTGCATTGCTTCGGTGCATTGCTTCGGTGCATTGCTTCGGTGCATTGCTTTTGAATTTTGAACTATAGTTCTCAGACCTTCTCACTCAAGAACCACGACCTAATGTATCTAAATAAAAAGAAAAGTTTGTGCGGGAGACTTCAAAGAAACGGACAGAGTTTTCCCACTTAACAATTAGGCCGAAAATTCTGGAAGGTGGCTTACAGTTATAAAAACTGGGAAATTCAGTCTCAAACCAGGGAGCCACTAAGCCTTATGAGGGAATCTGTGTCATTTACAACAGTGATATGGTCTCTCTATCCATCTTTCACTTTTCTTCAATAACATTTCAATGTCTTGTTAGACAAAAGGTACTAACCTTAACGCGTATGTCAAATAACGGATATTAATTGATATAAATTCTTTGCTCTACATTCATGATTATAATCCAGCAAGTTACATACAGAAATTTCGTAAGCATTCGTTGAATGCTGTTCCATTAATATATTTGATGCACATTTGTAAATATAGCGTTGTAGGTTAATAAAATATTTGAGAATTCACTTAAATTTCAGTGTGGTCATTGTCTCACACGCACAACCTACTAAACATTCTGAACAACCAATGAAAAATGTATATCTAATCACTCCACTAAAGTAGCATTCATACACACTGACTTCATAACAATATTTAACCTCTCCTGGTGAGTTAAATTTAAGACCAAATAGTATCGATTAATCCAGTTGCATCCAGTTAATGTAGTCACATTTAGCTGAACAAAAAGTCATTGAGACTATCCAAACTTGATTTGTACCGAAAAATATCCTTCTTACAAAGAGTAGTTTCAGCCTGAGAATATAATTTCACCCATTTCAGTCATCGTTCATTTGCTCCCAATCTGCTAGTTACCTCCGTTAATACTTTACCCTTTTAATTTCTTATTTAAAATACGAATATTTATAGTTTACGATTCTCGACACTTTCATTTTTAATTCTTTATTTATATATGTATATATATTTATATATTTATTTCCTACAGCTCTTGAATAGATTTTGCAAAGACACGCTAACTAAATACGTTTGCACGTAATAGTCTGTTAATGCCACTGTGTATGTGTGTGTGTGTGTGTGTGTGTGTGGGTGTGTGTGTGTGTGTGTGTGTGTGTATGTGAGTAAAGTTTATAGGTTTTGGGAATAACTTCCCACTATGTAAACATTTAAATGTATGGCTGGGTGTGTTTGCGTTTGTACAAAAGGAAACTATACGTACATTTCGCAGAAGTATGAATATGCAAAACATGTTCCTATATTTTATACAAATATGTATATCCATGTATAGACATCAATATGCAGCCACAAACAGCTTGTATATATGTGTGTAGGTGTTTGTATATATATATATATATATATATATATATATATATATATATAT
>NC_068990.1:29029882-29032023 GCF_001194135.2 Octopus bimaculoides | reverse complement strand
TATATATATATATATATATATATATGTGTGTGTGTGTGTATGTGTGTGTGTGTGTGTGTGTGTATGTATGTGTGTATATATGTGCGTATGTTCGTATATGTAGTTTATTGATTTTAATGTGTGTGTATAGACACAGTGAGCGTGTGTGTGCGTGTGTGCGTGTGTGTAGCTGTGATTTTGCGTGTCATGTCTGTTAACGTCATTGATGTTTCTACTGGTGAATATTTATGTTCATGAGCGTATAAGCACACTTTAGTGTGGGCGTGTATGTGGTTAGTGACGAGGCTTCTGTTTCGGTGAATAAGTATATCAGTTGAATTACACGTATACCAACAAGCACACACAAACACATTTGTGTGTGTGTGTGTGTGTGTGTGTGTGTGTGTGCATGTGTGAGTGTGTAAGTATATATGTGTATTTCACGAGCCCGTATGTGAATATATACGCTTGCTTGTGTGTGAAACAAGAGTTCAAATATGTCATTATATTTCTCTCTTTCTCTCTCTCTTTCTCTCTTTCTCTCTGTCTTTCTCTCTTTCTCTCTGTCTTTCTCTCTTTCTCTCTCTCTTTCTCTCTTTCTCTCTCTCTTTCCCTCTTTCTCTCTCTCTTTCTCTCTTTCTCTCTCTCTTTCTCTCTTTATCTCTCTCTTTCTCTCTTTCTCTCTCTCTTTCTCTCTTTCTCTCTCTCTTTCTCTCTTTACTCACAGAAACAGCATCCTGCACACTCTCACATTCATGTACACACAAGCACACACAAACACACACATTTGTATGTGTATATATATATACTTTGTTCTTTCAGTATCACGACTGTTTGTAATGTGTTTTTTTTTCCTGCTAATAATTTCTAAAGCAGGTTCTAGACATTACTCAAACACATTCCGAGTAAAAGTGTATACGCATGTCATCGTATGCCAATCGGTGAGAATATGTATATGCGTCTAGTTTCTGTTTTATGTATATTTGTATACATGAATGCATGCAAGCATCCCCGAACGCCTGTGTACACACAACTACATACAACATACACACACATACTTGCACACACACACATCTATATATATTATACATGCATACATAAATACGTACACGCGTATCTGTATGGAAAATGGAACACGGAAACGATAAACGGAAAAGGACAAAGAGCAAAGAAACATGGAAAGCTTCTCATAAGCCATGCAGAGCAGACTAAAGGCACAGTTTCGGCTCGTAATTGCAATAAATGTAAACAGCTTAAAATCTGAAAAGAAGCCTCAGGAGATTCCCGGCAGTACTCCCAAAATAATGTAAGCAAAAGAGATTTAGTTGGGACCCTCCGTACAGTTTCCAACGTTTCCAGGTAGGTGTGAAATCGGTGAGAAGGGGAAGGCAAGGCAAAAATATGCCGTGCGTTTAGCAAGACAGTTAACAAACATTTAAAGACCTTTCCGTCTGTCTTTACATATCAGCTAATTTATGGTATAAACTACCCGAAGAAAAAACTTAATCACACCTTTAGAGAAAAATTACATTATATATATATATATATATATATATACATGAATATATTTGCGTAAGTATACAGACGCAGGCATGAAATATATTTTTTCTTGTAAGATATATATATAGAGACAAACATATGTGTCTGTGCATTTTTCTGTTTTGGACTGTTTATTTACGTTCACATGTGTGTGTGTGAGTGAGTGTGCGTGTGCATGTGCGTGTGTGTGTGTGTTTGTGAATGTGTGCGCGCGCGCGTGGTGTGTGTGTGTGTGTGCATTTAGCGATAATGGACGTTGTATTCCTCAAATCCTTATTCTTGTAATCTGAAGATTCAGAAAAATTATATTTGCCGAATTTTCTTGAGAACAATTTTTTCTTAGTGGTCAGACCATATGGAGTCTACTTTTAGCATATTGGATGTCCACCTAGTGGTCATCCCTTTTATATGCATGTAATAGAATTTTCCTGATTCTTCAGATTTTTTTAATATGCTAGGCCACTGGTTTAAATTGATATTAATCAAATTAATATCAATTTTTACCCTTATTATATAAATGTAAATAACTATGTTCTCTTACTGGCAAGCTTCGATGCAAAAAATAATTTGCTGCAGAGTCAATTTCCAACATTTAATACATACATATGTATATATATATATAT
>NC_068990.1:29027980-29028543 GCF_001194135.2 Octopus bimaculoides | reverse complement strand
AAATGTGTATATATATAAAATCACACCACTCACACATACACACATATATGTATTTCTATGTGTATATAAACTGCTTTGCTATGTTTTCGTTCTTTGTTATATAATATTTGTTCAAAGAGACAAAAATGAAAACGAAAGGATGAAAGAATTAATTGCTGATTGTTATCAATTTGATACTCTGATCTTTTTATATTTATTCATTCTTCATCTTTCTTCTCTCTCCCTGTCTCCCCCCCTCCACTCTCTTTTATTTTACCATTTCTTCTCCTCTTGTACTGTTCTATTTATTTCTATATACTTGAGGTTTCTATTTGCTTCCCAACAGTCTAATATATTTACATGCTATTTCCATTCTGTCACTTATTTTGGGATTATTCTATCCTTCGCCTCTTTCTCTTCCCCTCTCTGCCTATCTGACTGTCTTCCTGTCTGTCTGTCTGACTGTCTTCCTGTCTGTCTGTCAATCCTTCGGTCTATCTATCTATCTATCTATCTATCTATCTATCTATCTATCTATCTATCTATCTATCTATCTATCTATCTATCTATCTATTCTCACGGAC
>NC_068990.1:29021176-29023518 GCF_001194135.2 Octopus bimaculoides | reverse complement strand
GGTGGGTTTGCTGCTCGGCACCTGGAGAAGCAAGCCCATACCGTCCGGCAGCGCCTCAGTAGTGGGACGCTGGATAGACGGTCCGGTAAAGTTGCTCGGAGTCTGGTTCGGTCCGGACCTGCAAACGGAGAAGAACTGGGACGAGATAACGAGTAGGGTGGCCACTCTCTGCCGACAATGGTCCGACAGGAAGCTGTCCCTAAAAGGTCGGGCGGAGGTGGTGAACGCGTACATCGCGTCCGTCATCGAATACCGCCTGACCGTCGTGCCTTGTCCCAATCGAGCCATCACCGAAATGGAGCGCATCCTCTTCCGCTTTTTGTGGAAAGGAAAGAAACGTTTCGTGAATAAGTATAATTTTTATATGTTTGTGTCATTACATGTAAGATATTTGTTAGAGGCAAATAATTTTTTATTTGATCGATATTATATAAAAAAAACATATTAAAAGGATTTTATCAAAAATCTCGAACGTTGATTTCAAATAGATTCACGACAAATTGAAGTCAACCAGGCAGCACCACCGAAAGTACACATTCTTGCAAACGCAAAACAGTAAAAACGCAATCAAAACTACTTCACAGTGGAACTTATAGGATTAAGAAACTGAAAATGCAGACAGAATCGATGTCACACACTTATGAGATATCGATAATAGTTACATTATAGAGTTGTTTCTAAATAAAATTCAAAAACTGCAGAATTTTTCGAAAACAAAATCTAATTCATTAACGGCATTAGAAATAACGACGTCATCAACGACGCAAGACTGACTCTCATACAAAAACTCAAACGTTGCTGAGCCTGATCTCAAATAGGAGCGTTTTTGACCCACATTTTAATATATGACCAGAATAAAGTCTTTCGTGTTGGTTACAGATTTTGGCACAAGGTCAGCAATTTAGCGGAGCTGCGTAGGTATCAGTCGATCATAACGACCCTAGTGTTCAAATGTTACTTATTTTATCGGCGGCATTTGAAATCAGAACGCAGAGATGAACGAAATGCCGCTAAGCTTTTGTTCTGGGGTGCTATCGATTCTGCCAGCTCCCCACCAGAGACCCAAACATTACTGTGGAAAATTAAACGAATAAAAGACACTGTCTTTTTGCTAGAATAATTTCTAAAGGTTCAGGCAAGGAGAAAACTAGAAAGGGTAAGGAATATTCTGGGTTCTCGAATGTTCTGTGTTCTTGAATATGTCTGAGGAAGATTTACGGCGAATGGTTGTTATTTTTCGTCAAGTATCCGATCATGGATTTCATCTTTTATTGTCTTCTTCAGAAAAGATAGTTCAAAGGGTCCAACCATCGATGCAGTGTGATTCCTTCTGCACCACAGTGATTCTGAGGTCTTATACTAACGAAGTGCAAGCGCCTGGAAGGGTTTCCCACGCCGGACAGAGTCTAAGGATAGAATCTAGTCTAATATTGACCAATTGTTTGCAGAGGTAAAAAGGAGTTTCCGAGGGGCCAACGCAGAAGCATAGTTAAATTTGAAACCAATAAAATCTGGGAGTGGAGGGCGTTAAAAGCAACCTAAAGCCGGGAACAGTAGAGTGAAATGGTCGCTGGCCGACGTTTCGTTGAGAGCGAAGGGCTTAAGTAAATAATAATTGGTAGTTTACCAGTTGCTGTTCTTTAAAACTAGTCTCATGTTATATTGTTCCTCAAGGTGAGCAACGAATCTAATGTAGGACATGGACGTAAGAGATGTTATGCACAAGTTATATGCTTATTGTATTTGACGATAAAAATGATGATGGGGCTGACGATGACGAACTCGATGGATATGACAATAATAATAATGATGTTGATGATGATGATGATGATGATGATGATGATGATGATGGATATGATGATGATGATGATGATGATGATGATGGTTATGATGATGATAATGATCATGATGATGATGACGGTGCTGGTTATGATGACGAAGATGATAATGATGATGGTAGTGATGATTATGATGATGATGGTGATGATGATAATGGTTATGATAATAATAGTGATGATGATGATGATGATGATGATGATGATGATGATGATAATGGTTATGATTGTACCGGAAACAATGATAATGATAATGGCGTTTATTGTATGAGGAAATTCATAATAACCATTAAGGATATCTAGCAATAAAGATTCATACAAAAGAATTCTAAATCAAAATCACATAGAAGATATTATTAAAACTAGTATTGTAACTCCCCGCCCCCTGCAAAAAATGCCCCAATTAATCACTACCATTGCAATACATGTCCCCACCACCGCCACCACCACCACCACCACCACCACCATCATCATCATCATCATCATCATCATCATCATCATCACCTG
>NC_068990.1:29018297-29020878 GCF_001194135.2 Octopus bimaculoides | reverse complement strand
TATATATATATATATATATATATATATATATATATATGTATGTATGTATATATGTATGTGTATGTGTGTGTGCGTGTGTGCGTTTGCGTGCGTGTGTGCGTTTGCGTGCGTTTTGTTTAAGCTAATGTGATGTGTATGTATGCGCACACATTCATTTACGCAGAGGTCTCTGTGTGTGTGAATTCGAGCCTTGCATTTATTATATAACGTTATAGGAATTTTCTGTCTGTGTATGCCTTCTCATATCTCTCTTTATCATATGTATGTATGTATGGATGTTTGTGTGTATGTATGTATGTATGTATGTATGTATGTATGTACGTATGCCTGTGTGTATGTATGTGTGTATGTGTATATTTATATATATGTATATATATATATATGCACACACATAAATATATATAAATACAGATAAAAATATACAAATTTATATATGTATATATAGAACGAAAGAGAAACAAAAATGTGTGTATAGACGTGTGTATATATTTACGTACACATAAATATAAGTGTATATATATGTATATATATATACATATGTATAAACACACACACACACACACACACACACACACACACACACACACATATATATACATATATATATATATATATATATAGCTTGTATTTATGCATGTAAACACATAAAAGTGCTAGATCGGTAATAGCAACAACAATAATGATGATGATGATGATGATGAAAGTAATAATAGTAATAATAATAATAATATTAATAATAATAATAATAATAATAATAATAATAGCAATAATAATAATAATAATAATAATAATAATAATAATAATAATAATAATAGTAATAATAATAATAATAATAATAATAATAATAATAATAATAATAATAATAATGTTGATGACGATGATGATGACGATGACGAAAATAATATACAGCATCGGAGGAAAGGCGAGGAGACATCTAGATGAAATGAGATAAACTCATTTAGAAAACGAATATCGTACTCAGAATTAAACTGGGAGAGCATTTAGCTTGGAGTAAAGTTTAAAGATTGCTAAGATTGATTACTAATGATGCGAAAGTGTGGCTTAATGTGAATTTCCAGCTCATAATTATGCCTGGTTTCTGTTCTGCTTCAAATGTAGATTTTGATGTTTGGAAACGCTTTAAATATTCATATTTAGTTCCTGCACAGTTTGGCTCAGGCGAGAACTGTAACCAGATTAATGCTGTTTTTAGTGGATCGAGGTGACGAGGATCAGTTGACTAACTTTTGGTATGCGTTGGTGTTGGCTTGTGTTCATATATTAAAGGATCTCGGTCATTTAACGATGAGGATTCAATTGTTAATTCGAATGAGTTACCTGCTCCTGAATTAAGGTTTATTTTACAAATACGTGTACATTTTGACGCAATTCGCAGAAAGAATCGACCTGGCACAGTGTGCCGACTAGGCTGTACATTTTGAAATACGTAGTAAAAGAAAAATCCACCTGACGGGCTTCCATATAGTTTTGGGCACTGAATTTCACTCACAAGGTATGAGTTTACGCTAGGCTATAGAAAATGTCACTTATGAATGATACCACTGAGTGAGTTCGAACCAAGCACATCGTGATCACAAAGTGAACATTTTCATCATTCGGTACCAGAATCGTTAGCACGCCGGACGAAATTCTTAGCTTGTCGTTACGTACGGCGTTCAAATTCCGCCGAGGTCGACTTTGTCTTTCATCCTTTCAGGATCGATAAATTAAGTACCAGTGAAACACTGGGGTCGATGTGATCGACTAGTACCCTCCCCCAGAATTTCGGGTCTTGTGCCTATAGTAGAAAAGATTTTCATCATTCGGTGAAGGCACCTTAATACATATTCAATTATTCAAGGTGTCGCATATTAATCTTTAATCTCCTTAAGATTAACTACTGCTCTCTATGTGATCCACATACATTAGCAAGCATTACCTTAATAATAATTTCTGTAATGTGTAATAAATTTTGCTTCACTTAATTTGGTTAAAATTCTTCGCTTCTGCAAAATAATGAAAGGTTTCATTACAATGTATAACAACTGATATTTATATATTTACTCATAACTATTAACATTGTGTAACACACTTTTTGTCCTTGGCTAGCAACTGTCATTTCCTATTTGTTTCCTCGTCTAAAGAATGAAAAACGGCTAATATTTCCTTCAAAATTTGGTTTTGTTATATTTATTCGAACCCCAAAGAAACCCCCTCGACACGTACCTACGATGCACTCTCACTACTCCTCTTCATGAGTGGCTGTGTGGTAAGTAGCTTGCTTACCGACCAAAGCCTTGTGAATGGATTTGGTAGACGGAAACTGAAAGAAGCCTGTCGTATATATGTATGTATGTATGTATGTATATATGCGTATATGTTTGTGTGTCTGTGTTTGTCCCCCCAACATCGCATGACAACTGATGGTGGTGTGTTTATGTCCCCGTAACTTAGCGGTTCGGCAAAAAAGACCGATAGAATAAGTACTAGGCTTACAAAGAATAAGTCCTGGGCTCGATTTGCTCGACTAAAGGTGGTGATCCAGCATGGTCGCAGTCAAATGATCGAAACAAGTAAAAGA
>NC_068990.1:29014919-29015729 GCF_001194135.2 Octopus bimaculoides | reverse complement strand
TATATATATATATATATATATATATATATATATATGTATTTATATGCATATCTTTTTATGTATGCATATATACGCATATGCCTGCGTAAACGTATGCATGTATACACACACACACACACACACACGCACACACACACACACACGCACACACACACATATATACAGAGCTAGAGAGAAAATAGAGGAAGTCGGAAAAAGAGAGAGAAACACGAAGACGACCAGATGTTAAAAACATTGACCAATAAAAAGTACAATGTTTCCAGGCAATAAACAAGACAGATATATCCTGAAAATGCAGTAACATGAATTTGTAAATCAATGAAACCCGATATGATCCATGTTCAACGCGTCGTAAGTAGGTTCAAAAAGCACACACACGCACAGACTCACTCACGCACAGACTCACTCACGCACGCACGCATGCAAGCGTGTAATGGAAAAATGATGAAAAAATTTTTTTAAATATTACAAATATGAAACTAAATAAGATTTCAATTCTAAATTTACACAATGAAAACTTTGATATTTGCCTCAATCCGCTGAAGCAACAGAAATGCGTGTTTGCATTATTCCCCTTTTTAAACGTCAGAAAGAGTTATCTATCACTGACATGGCTGTAAGGTCATTCATGAAACGAAGTCGCGACGATAAGGACATATATTATATACCGTATGTATTAATAGTTACAAGTAATATTATTATTATTATTATTATTATTTATAATAATAATAATAATAATAATAATAATAATAATAATAATAATAATAATAATAATAATTACTACCTAACAAATATGAAAGAGAAGAAGAA
>NC_068990.1:29010686-29014909 GCF_001194135.2 Octopus bimaculoides | reverse complement strand
AGAAGAAGAAACAGAAGCTATAAAACAAATGAAATCCAAACTAAAACTAGAACAGCAACGGACCATGATAAAACGATGGCAAGAAAAGCCCCTTCATGGCAAATACTGGGCTAAACTAAACGCAAAAGAAATAGACAGAGAAAAATCCCAGCAATAGTTGAGATGCTCAGGACTCAAAGCAGAGACTGAAGGATTTTTAATTGCTGCACAAGACCAGAGCCTCCCCACCAGAAATTACCAAAAACACATAATGAAAAGAAATATAACAAGTAACTGCAGAATATGTGGCGATGGACAAGAAACAGTAAATCACATTAACTCTGGCTGCCCAGTCCTGGCTAAGAAAGAATATATTCACAGACACGACAGAGCTGGGACCTACATACACTGGAAGCTATGCCAACAATATGGAATAACAGAAAAAAGATGGTATAGGCACACGCCAGAAAAGGTCACAGAAAACGAGAAAGCAACCATACTCTGGGATATGCCAATACACACAGATAGAGAAATTAAGGCTAATATGACAGATATAGTTGTCAGCGATCATGAAGAAAAAGAATGCTTTCTAATTGATGTATCAATACCAGCAGATGACAACTTTTCTCTAAAAGAAATGGAAAAACTTTCAAAATACAAAGACCTAGAAATAGAGGTAACTCGAATGTGGAATCTAAAAACAAACAATTCCTATCATAGTAGGCGCATTAAGTATAATAAAAATAAATATTCAGACAAATACATAACAAAAACACCAGGACTTACAAGTATATATAATATACAGAAAATTGCACTACTGGGTACTGCACACATCCTACGCAAAACACTTTCGATACAGTAACCATAAGAGCATCACAGCAAACCACAACACATACCCAAGGCACACAGAACTAATGATGATTTTAGTGAAATCGGATGTATTTTGTTAAAACTCATCTTTATTTACGTTTATCATGTTTAATATGTGTTAAAAGTGTATAAATTTTGAATTTTGTTTCTAATTTTATTTTCATTCCTGTTGGAATGTTACATATTTGTCAAGGACAGCTTTTTTAAAAAATTTGGCAGCAATCATTTTCTTTACCTTCATCCCCAAGATGGAGCAATCGTTTAGCTGAGCTCAAAGAACACATTCTGTTAGCAGTGCAGGAGCTAACTTCTGAAATGCTTCAGAATGTGTTTCACAACGCTAAGGAGAGACTTGAAGTATGCAGTGATATAGACATGTTGAAAGTTTTCAATAAAAGTTTGACGTAATTTCTATAAATCTATTTGTTTTGGTAATAAACATAACATTCTGTCAGTTTTTTCAAAATTTGCTCAATTAACATATAATTAATTCTGTAACACCCTGTCTGGTGTAGCATTGTTAGTTTTTGCGTTGCTCGAGTAAATATTAAAATCAAATGTCTTCTTGCCGTAACCAAACCATCTTTTTGTTAAGCATATTGTTTCAAGGAATGTATTATCCCAAATGTATCTCTTCTTTATAGGCGTGGCTGTGTGGTTGAGAAGCTTGCGTTCCGACCATGTCACCTCGGGTTCAGTCTCACTCTGTGGCACGTTGGGCAATTCTCTTTCATTACAGCTCCATGCCGACTAAAGCTTTGAGTATTATATAATTGCCATTACTGTATAGATATATAAGATAACACATACAACACACTTATTGTTGTCACATAATAAACAAACAGAAGTTCGTGTATGAAATTGATCTGTTTTCTACTTCAATTATATGTTTTTTCTTACAAAATGCACACATACAGGAGGAGTAAATCTATCTATATATATATATATAATAACACTTGGCATGTGGCTCCCGAGAAAGAATAAAAGTAATTACCCGATCAACGACGGGCATCATTGGTAGTTATGAATAAACATGGAAAGACATGAACAATGACAACACCTGCAATAAGAGAATTATTAGCACTTCTTAATCTATCGAATAATAACATTCATATGGAAGTACATATCTGCATTGTTAGATATGGTTACATGTGTGTATAGAAATATGCGTAGATGCACATATATGTTTGCAAATAAATGTCAATGTGTAGGCGTGTGAGTACGTATATTTGTGCCTGACTGTGTATATGTACTTACGTATGTATGTACGTATGCATGTATACGTATATATGTATAATCTATTCGAGGGTATTAGATCCACATTAGGCATTAAATAATCTAAAACATTCCACTGGTTAATCACTATCATATAAAGAGAGTTTTGACGATATGTTTGGTATTATTATAGTAATGCATATTATTAATATTGAAAGAAAGAAAATGCAGAAACATGGTTGTATAAATAATTTATTTGCATCTTATAAAATTGTTCAGCTGTAAAAGAAATGGCAGATGCACAAAACCTACAAATATGTTTCGATTCATGCCCCTAGATGATACGTAATTCTAAGCATTTGGTCGTATACTAAGAATTGGTATCATTTTCAACTATCTGAGGCCCAATCTCATCAGGGACTTAGGAGCTTTTCGAACAAAGGTTAACATATTTCTGGAAAGGATGCATAAAAAAAAAACAAGCTCTTAAAATCCTGACGAGATTCTGCTACAGAGAACTGAAAATGATACCAATTCTTAGCATATGACTAAATGATTAGTATTATGTATCACCTAGGGGCATGAATCGAAACGTATATGTAGGTCTTTCGCATAATTTCGACAGACCACGACTTATATACATATAGCGTGCAAACTATGTCCGGGTATCCCCATGGCATTTTGAATGACTGTTTTCGACAACACCAAAACTTAGTCTAGTTCTGCTTGTGTTTCATATTTGAATTTATCCTTACGTGTGCATAGCTTTCATACTATATGCATATAAGTCATGGACTGGAGAAATGGTTTATCTCCGATCCTGTTCGGGTACGTGTCGCTGATAAACCACAAATATGGTGAAACGTCGATGTCCATCATTCCTCCATCTAATTTTGGGTAAACTAGCTTGCCTGTTTATGACTTCAGGTGTTTTAACACCTGCTGCTCTCAGAGAGTATTCTTCTCCACGCCAGTTGGCAGCCTAGCGGCAAATACTACATTCATGTGCGTTAAGTACATGTGCATGATAATGCTTAATACATTTGTGCTGCTTCAATTGCATATTTGAATTTATACGCATGTGTGTGTGTGTGTGTATATATATATATATATATATATATATGAATGTGCATATGTGAATGTCTGATTTTTTCTCTTTGTTTTGTAAATATTGTACGACATTTATAGCTTTTTTACGATTTATTTAACTGTCTTTATTATCGGTTTATAATAATTTATTTGATTGATGTACTAATTTTTTTTTTACGTTCGATTGTTCGTATAAGTTACCTACTACTAAAACAGATTGCCAGAGAAATAAACGAAACGGCGAGTATAAGGTGTGGTGCCTTTACACAAGTCACCTGAAGACATATCTGCACCTATGATGTACCACAATTGTTTCTACAGCATCTGTAGTGCGGGTCGCCCGTGAACGATGAGTAGAAAAGATTGTAGTGAATAAAGAGTCTCATTAACTCCATCTCTCATTCACTCATATTTTCATAAACTCTACGGCTACAAAGAATCCCCGAAGTAAATGAAGTTTCGTATAATTCAGTACTGTTGATGACATCAGGTAGCCAAATACTGTGAACGACCTGTAAACGGCACATGCGTGGAACTATGGGCAAGGTTCTTCCATTATATTCTCGGGCTGAAAAAAGACTTGTGAGTGGATTTTGTAGACGGAAACTGAAAGAAGCCGGTCGTATATATATATATATATATATATATATATATATATATATATATATAGATATGTGTGTGTGTTTGTGTGTGTATGTGTGTGTGTGCATGTGCGTGTGCGTGTGTGTTTGTGTGTGTATATGTTTGTGTGTCTCTGTCTGCCTACCATCGCTTGACAGCCGATGTTGGTGTGTTTACGTCCCCGTAACTTAACGGCCCGGCAAAAGAAAACGATAAAATAAGTACTAGGCTATACAAAGAATAATTCTTGGCGTTGATTTGTTCGACTAACCAAATCTTTAAGTCGGTGCTCCAGCATGGCCCCAGTCAAATGATGGAAACAAGTAAAAGAATATATAACTTGTATATAATTTCATATGTTTGGTAAATGCATACATATATGTAGGTACACATACAAACGCACACTTATATGCATTTATATATATATATATATATATATATATATATAT
>NC_068990.1:29007899-29009011 GCF_001194135.2 Octopus bimaculoides | reverse complement strand
TATATATATATATATATATACACACACATATATATAAGACCCGGCAGGCCAAGTGAGACCAAAATCCAAGGCCTTTGCCAGGGGTGTAGCCAGCCCACTTACGTGTAACATTCCTTCATTGGACACTAAATTCCACTTGCGAAGACATGGTGAGGCAAGTGAAATCGAAATCGAACTAAATTTGTAGAAACACTAAACTTCGCTTGCGAAGACCTGTTGGGGCAAGCGAAAGTGATCGTTGCCGGTAAGACATCTGAGCGAGATCGTTGCCAGTGCCGATGGACTGGCTCCCGTGCAGGAGGAACGTAAAGTACACGATTTCGAGCGTGGCCGTTGCCAGTACCCGCCTAAATGGCCCTCGTGCCGGTGGCACGTAAAAGCACCCACTACACTCTCAGAGTGGTTGTCGTTAGGAAGGCCATCTAGCTGTAGAAATCCTGCCAAATCAGATTGGAGCCGGGTGTCGCCTCCTGGTCCGCCAGTCCTCAGTCAAATCGTCCAACCCATGCTAGCACGGAAAGCGGACGTTAAACGACGATGATGATGATGATATAAATGGAGTTATTTGTAAAAGGCGTTATTCAAATTCTTTTACTTCCGACACATGTTTCGAAGATATATATATATATATATATATATATATATATACTTCGCGATGTCGTGCTGCTACTGTTTATATCTCGCTCAGAGATTTATTATTGCTTGTTTCTTCTTTTTCGAGATTATCGAGATTTTGCTGGAAAAATATATATTTACATCGGAAATATCAATTCTCATCCCAAGCCGATGATTGTCACACGCTGATGACTGGTTACTATTCAGAAACCCAGGTCCGTGTATATCACTTCAAGCTAGGGATGGGAACAATGATTTCCCTTTTGAAAATACTGATAGGGCACAGACAGTGTGTCATTAGCCAACTGGAGGAAATGTCTTCCTAGGGCTATAATCTACAGTAGCATCGTCCCATATGAGTCATCCACATTTAGGTGGCAAATATACTTCATGATATACATGTACATACATATATATATATATACATATATATATATATACATATATATATGCATACATAGATACATATATATATATATGTATATATATATATATAT
>NC_068990.1:29004204-29006993 GCF_001194135.2 Octopus bimaculoides | reverse complement strand
TATATATATATATATAAACATATTTATATGTGTGTTTGTGTGTGTGTGTGTGTGTGTGTGTGTGTGTGTGTGTGTGTGTTGGACTGAAGATTAAAATCTAAAGCATATTCTGAAGACAAAAAGCAAGAAACAATTTAATGAAGTGTATCTGAAAATTGGCATCTTAAGACGAGATAAATAATTTTAATTAATCAATTTAGTTGAATCTTAGGACGAGAGCAACGTGAAGGGGTTTTAACTTGATGACGTAACCATATAAAAATTGGACGAAAATTGAAAAGAAGTGAGAAATTACAGTTTAGATGCGAGATTATACTAACGACTGAGTATAAATTAGTAGTATGTTTAAAGATTAGAAAGGGTTTTGTTACTTAAAGGCTTCAACGATATATGTATATGTCTGTCTGTCTATTTATCTCTAGGTCCCTTTCTCTCTATATTTTTATAGATGTATATATACACATATAAATTTTCTTGACGCAACGTTAAGACTGGACAATGATAGTGTCAGACTATACCTCAAAACAAATGAGAAGTTAGTATATATACATATATACAAACAGTCAAATCAACCACCTGATAATATGAAGAACGTGGCTGACAATATTAGTAAAAGGGGTATTTTTGTTATTTTCCGATGAAGATGCTTTTATTGAAGATGCTTTTATGAGGCGCGTAGAAATAGTGGGCTCTCTGATAAGGATACTTAGAGAAGGATTAGGAATAGGAAACCCAATATTTTATCGTCAATCCAATCCTTGCAGTAAAAACTAATACAGCTAAAGAAGTTATAATTTAAGAGAACACCATTTTCCGTCAGGGCATATGTGAACAGTAATTATGTTTAGATTAGTTATTCTGCTTTGGGTTTTATATCAGAAGTTATACTTCAGATGATGTGTGTTCTCGTTGCAGTTTTTGGGGCATATGGAACTTAGTGTCATTCGATTGGAAGCATAAATGGGTAAGTTCCCTCTTGAAGATTCTGGTATAAAATGTGTGACTTCGCCGGCGAATGACTTCTTCGATGATTGACTTCTTCGATGATTGACTTTTTCGATGATTGGCTTCTTCGATGATTGATTTCTTCGATGATTGACTTCGCCGGCCATTGACTTTGAAATTGTGGAGAATCTCTGTCTCTTTGGCAGCAAACGCCAAGCTGTGAAATCTGTTTTTACTTATCATTGTAAAACTACTGTGTCCAAATGTCAACCATTCTTAGAGCTCCGATCGGTGCTTTGACTGGTGGTGCCGTCAAAACAACCGCCTTTGAAGCTTGTTCGCCACACTTCTTCTTACCCTGCCTGTCTTTTTTCTGCACCGGAATACACACTGCTTTATAAAGATATGGTCGGTGGCTCGGTGCACTAATATCACCCTACGTTATCATAGGTATTGAAAAATGAGCAGAACATTCCAGATACCCTTCAGTAATCGATGGCTACATCAACCCCTATATCAGGCAAAGCTTTCTTTATTTACATTTTGAAGGCGTACTGAGGACGTCTTCACTTCTTTAGAGAAGCAGAAACATGCCAGTTTCCTCTTTAATCGGTGTTATATCACTGCTGCTACTTCTTCGATCGCGTCCACGTAGACACGCGATATGTACAAAACCGCTTCCAATTTAAAGAAAAGAAAAGAAAAAGCAGGTTATTCATTATTTCTATTTGTCTGATTCAAATATATTCAACTTTTAATTATTTCAGGAGTTATTTTTTTTTATCTTACTTTTTAAAATGACATTATTGGAATCTAACTGTATTTTAGAAATGAATGTGTTAAAAGTAGTGATGGTTCTGTCGCTAGAATTATACACAGAAGTGCCATTGTTCAGAAGAGTCTCGTTAATTTCTTCTTTTAAAACGTCTCGATAGAAACAGTTTTTCAGAATGTTTTTGTTGATTTTTTTCACTCGTTCACTTATCTTCTAGCGTTTAGCGGTGAATGTAAGCAAGTTAAATATCTATTCAAAAAGTTTCCCTTTTCTTCGTGGTTATAGTTAATATTTTCTATTGGAATTAAAATATTTTTGTCTACGAAATGTGTTTGTACATTTTTAGTTTTTAGAGGGGCCTAGCGTCAAATATTGCTCTCCAATTTTGACACAAGGCCACAAATTTCGGATAGGGGACAGGTCAATCATATCGATCCCAATATTCAACTAGTACTTATTTTATCGACTCTGAAAGGATGAAAGGCAAAGTCGACCTCGGCGGACCTTGAACTCAGAACGGGAAGACGGACGAAATGCTGCTTAGCATTTTGCCCGGCATGCTAACGATTCTGCCAGCTCTCTGTCTTGTCTTGGCCTGGCCTGTAATATCAAGCGAACGGTTTTTTGTACGTGGCTCACCTGAAGGAAGCGATGACTTCCCTTCTATAAATAAAACAAAACCCAATCACACACCTTATTCATTTAATTCTTTTAGTCTCTATAAAGAGAGAATCAATCCGTTTATGCAGAATACAGCGTAAATTTGAACTTATATATATTTTTCAAAGTGGAGGTGCAATGGCCCAGCGGTTAGGGCAGCGGACTCGCGGTCATAGGATCGCGATTTCGATTCCAGACCGGGTGTTGTGAGTGTTTATTGAGCGAAAACACCTAAAGCCCCAGGAGGCTCCGGCAGGGGATGGTGGCGAACCCTGCTGTACTCTTTCTCTCACTCTTTCTTCCTGTTTCTGTTGTACCTGTATTTCAAAGGGTCAGCCTTGTCACACTGTGTCACGCTGAATATCTCCGAGAACTACGTTAAGGGCACACGCGTCTGTGGAGTGCTCAA
>NC_068990.1:29003007-29004194 GCF_001194135.2 Octopus bimaculoides | reverse complement strand
GCCTTGTCACACTGTGTCACGCTGAATATCTCCGAGAACTACGTTAAGGGCACACGCGTCTGTGGAGTGCTCAACCACTTGCACGTTAATTTCACGAGCAGGCTATTTATTCCATTGATCGGATCAACTGGAACCCTCGACGTCGTAAGCGGCGGAGTGCCAACAACAAGAATATTTTTCAATATTTCAGTCATTAGAATGCGGCCATGCTGGAGTGCCGCCTTGAAGAATTTTATTCGAAAATATCGACACCAGTACCTAATGTTTTAAAGCCTGGTTCTTATTTTATCGAGCTTTTTTACCGAACCGCTATGTCACAGGTATGTAACGCACTAATACCTGTTATGAAACAGTGGTGGAGGACAAACACAGACGCAAGGACGCACACACAGACATACACACACACACACGCACATACACACACACACACGCACATACACATGCACAAACATATACTCCAGGCTTCCCAACTAAGTCTACTAAATCTACTCACAAGGCTTTGGTTGACCCGAAACTATAGTAGAAGACCACTTGCCAAAGTGAGAATGAACCCGGAATGACATGGTTGCGAAGTAAACGTCCTATCACACAACCATGTTTGCTGTAATAATATAAATTTAAATATCATAAAACATTTCTGCGCATCAATCATATACACAGTATTTACATTCATATATAACATACGGCAAGGGCATACAATATTTCAAAGTTGCTAACACGACCACAAGCACCACCATCACTACTACTACTACTACTACTACTACTACTACTACTACTACTACTACTACTACTACTACTACTCTATTTATTTACCACTTATGGTTCACAAAAAAATATTGGGAATTCTACAGGACAGTACGTACAATGTGCGAATACAGAAACTGAATCGTGTAAACAGTAAAAGATAAAAAGGAGGACAATAAATTTTAACAATGAACAATTTCCTAAAAAAGGGAGACCTGGGGCTGCTCGTGGAGACGCCGCAAAAAACACGCTCGTCCCGATCATTGGAGCAAGTATCCTCACCACATTATTCCCCTTCAATCTACAGACTATAATGATGATGATAATAATAATAATAATAATAATAATAATAACAATAACAAGTGCACTCAGAGAGCGCAAACGTCCGCCATGGCAACACCAACGTCTTCTCAAGAGATGATTTTTTAAAATGAGAATATCTG
>NC_068990.1:29002449-29002997 GCF_001194135.2 Octopus bimaculoides | reverse complement strand
AATGAGAATATCTGAAATAATCTCGACTGCTCTCACAAACAAGAATACTAAAAATGAACCTGACCACTCTCAAAGATTAAGTAAAAAAAAAAAAAAAACAGGAAAAATAATCCGGATCGATCCCAAAATCGAGACCAAATATCACGATACAGTCACGAGACCAAACATCCCTGAAAGCTTCATCCGAATCCATCCAGCGGTTCTTGAGATATCTTGTCGACGGACAAACAAAAACAACTGAAAACGATACCTAGGGTGTAATAATAATAATAATAATAATAATATAGAAAGGATTGAGGTAACTCCTCCTGAAGATATAGAGTCAAAATTAAAAGAAGAGTGCCATTTGTTATCTGGTGAACGATATTTCGACATCTCGTGTGTCTTCAACTGGTTCAAAAAATAAATTTTTTCAATCTACTTCATTTTGGTTAATATAGAAAGGATTGAGGTAACTCCTCCTGAAGATATAGAGTCACAATTAAAAGAAGAGTGCCATTTGTTATCTGGTGAACGATATTTCGACATCTCGTGTGTCTTCAACTGGT
>NC_068990.1:28983359-28994930 GCF_001194135.2 Octopus bimaculoides | reverse complement strand
TTTCTATATTAACCAAAATGAAGTGGATTGAAAAAATTTATTTTTTGAACCAGTTGAAGACACACGAGATGTCGAAATATCGTTCACCAGATTACAAATGGCACTCTTCTTTTAATAATAATAATAATAATAATAATAATAATAATAATAATAATAATAATAATAATAACAATAATAATAACAATAATAATAATAATAATAATAACAATAATAATAACAATAACAATAACAATAACAATAACAATAACAAAAATAATGATAATAATAATAGTAATGGCCTGATGCAGTACCAGGCAGTGGCTTTCATGGCTTCTTATCTTAACGGATTAGAAGTGTTACCAGCAAATATTCTGTTAAATACCACAGATTTGCTTATCACTTGTTTGACCTTCACCAGTTGAGCATGTCCTTTGGTGGCTGACGATATGTGCATCTCTGATCATGAGCAGAAGTAGTGGAGGGTGGAGCATCATGTGTTGAGAGGAATTCTTTGGGGTTTGGGTAATTCACTTCTGGAAACGTGGGTGATTCGTTCAACATCCTTAAACAAGCCTTATTCAAGGACCTTTTGAGCGGGATGGGCTACTCGACCTGAACAAAAATTCTAACTGGACCCCCACCTGCGAGGTCATGCGCTGTTTATCTTGATATGAGGTCACCATGCCGCATACATATGGTTGTGGTGCATGTACCTGGTGAACCCTTATCAGACGCGTAGTCATGGTGGGTATGCTGGGCTTCGTATATTTGTACCCCAGTATCACTTTCATGGCATGAACTGCTCTCTCACTCAATAATAATAATAATAATAATAATCATCATCATCAGCAATAACATTCAGTTAAATACAGTGTTGTGGTAAAAGTGATCAAAAAAACAAAACAAAAACTCTCTTCCTTGTTGAGACAATTAATTATAGTGCAATTTGTTATAAAATGAATTGGTCTTGCGTTAATTTTCGAAACTGATAATGAGAGACAGTGAAAAAATAATAATTAATGGTCATTATACTTGTATTTGGAAATTGTCAATATTTCTTTCTTTGAGAATATTAATAAAGATTATGGAGAAATAAAATGATAATGAAAAATGCAAAGACATAAAAAGAAAGAGAAAAAAACACTTGTTATATTAAATTTTATGTCTATGGTTAATAATGAATAAAACACTCGCGTACTGTTCATTTTCAACGTATAGGGTTGTAGCGATTGGTTGTTGTAGTTATTTGTAACCTTAGGTGAATCATGACTCGATAGACATATTGTCAAGGGTGACGTAAGCAGGATCAGTTTTTCTTTCCTCTGGAAGTTTACCACAGGTTACGCATTTATCGAATGGGTTGCTGAAATTTTACAGGCTGTAGGGTATGAAATAAAGGGGATTTTGATTAAAATTAGCTTTTTCGTAAATCGAACAAGAACCTAATGTGTTTGTAAGATGTTCCACCCTAGAATTCTACCCCTGAACATAGCTGCGTAACAAGACTAAGATGTACGTATGGCCCGGATCTCTGTTGATTACGACGACAATGTTCCTGTTGATCCGATCAACAAAACCAACTACTCGTAGAATCAACGCGCAATTGGTTGATCACTACACAGACAAGGTACCCATAATGCAGTTCTGAGGAAGATTCAGCATGCAACTTCGAATTAGACAAGACTGTGCCATTGAATTACAGGTACAACTCATTTTTGTTCGTTGAGTGGAGTGAAATAAAGCGAAATAAAGAACACAACGCGCCGCTGGAAATCGAACTGACGACCTTACGATCGCGAGCTGGATACCATATAAACAAGAACATGTTTACGCAGTTAGTCAACTTTTTGTTCAGATGTAGTTCGGTGAGTAATTCTGTGATGATAGCCTCCAATCTTTCCATGCTGTGGTGGGGAAAATACCATTTCATGAGAAGAAATATTTTATTAGCTTACGCACAAAAAGCTTCCTTTACTGCTGAAACCACTTCTACCACATGAAGAACTGTATGAACAAAATGAAGAACAGCAACAATGACAACAGAAAATCAAGACGAAAAATGCGCACGCACATTTAATCGAGTCTGTCGTCAACGACTCGTAGGCAACTGATGGAAGGAGAAATGAACCCAGAGAATGGTAAATATTTACCTGAGGGCCCTTGCCCCAAAGAAAGCAAAATGCCATAGCCCCAGTGTACGCCCAACCAACCTTACCCCCTACGAAAGTTGGAGCAAAGAACATAAAATCTCACAAAATACTTACACCAGTACTAGTAGCGAAACAACAAATAGGTCGTCCGTCGTTGTCGACGATGACCAAGGGCATCCCATAGGAAAAGAGGACGGGTCACAGTGTGTCCGGTTGTGCCCAAACAGTCTAGTGTCTGTTAGATAGGCTTTACTGCTGGTCGGGCACTGGTGGTTTGTTAGGGCTGAAGGCAAGGAGTTGGCTCTATACTTGCGTAGTACGCCTTTTCTTTGTACATCTATAATCATGTTCTGTTCGTAGGTGATTCCTCTGTTGGTGGATTGACGATAGAAGCGGCATTCTTGTGTTTGCGTTTCCTAAGTGTCCAGATTGATCTCAAAGATCTTTATTGAGACTTCGAGTGTGTCCTTGAAGCGCTTTTTCTATCCGCCTCCCCTGCACTTGCCTTCCACCAGTTTGCTGTAAAACAGTCTATTGTCTCGCGAAATAACAAGAGCAATAAAAAGCAAAACATAAAATAAATAATACAACAGCCATTTTTACAACAATGCTAACAACAAAAATGAAGAAAACCTAAACATCACTCATAAAACAACAACGGAAAGCAGAAAAGCATGAAAGGAAATCAGAAATAAACGAAAATGTTATAAAGTAAGAGTTATAAAATAAAACATGGATAGATTAATGGGTTACATAAGAAAACAATAGAAAGACGATTTACAAAATTATCCCCAAAACACTGAATGATAGCTTATTAAGAAAATTACCTATAAACATATGGAGGACACTCTTGGACGATTTCCCAGGAAGTGATGTGGTTTTCATCACAAGAGTGGAGAAAGACTATGGGTGGGGCATTTTCAAGGACGCTTTTCTGAAGAAGAAGAAACCAGGCCCTACAGTTTTTCTCGAAGACCGAAATGTAAAATTTCTGTTTTCTTCTAAACATGTGGTTTCACTCCAAATAGGATACATAAATGTACATAATCTGCAATCATCTTGAAAATAAGGTCATTTATCCATATTTTAAAATGCTGAGATCAATTCCTACTCTAAATATGTTTGGTTTTTCTAGCAGAAACAACGACCCCAGATATACAGTCTCGTTGCCTCGTAAACAAAGACCTTGAGCTGAATTCCAGCAATATTATTTTCATCTAGGCTAATGCAACTTTCTCATATATTAATTTTATGATATATCAAAGAACAAAAAGCCTTTCTGTTATTTAGTTACACTCCTTCGTATTCCTTCGATAATAATTATATGCTCACTCATTTCTTTCCATCGAAATATTGATTTCTTCTTGTTCAGTGAGAGAAAGGTTTATCTTTACGCACCGGAGTAACGGTTGACCCTTACTCACCGCAAGCGTCACTAAATCTTACTCAACGAAAGTAGAAAGAATAACAGAATGATAAAGATATGAAAAAAAAAACAAGATAAACAAGCACACCAAATATTTATTTCTTTATTGCCCACAAGGGGCTAAACATAGAGGGTACAAACAAGGACAGACAAGGGATTAAATTAATTACATCGACCCCAGTGCGTAACTGGTACTTATGTAATCGACCCTGAAACGATGAAAGGCAAATTCGACGTCTGCAGAATCTGAATTCAGACGTAGCAGTAGACGAGATACCTATTTCTTTACTGCCCACAAGGGGCTACACACAGAGGGGACAAACAAGGACAGACAAACGGATTAAGTCGATTATATCGACCCCAGTACGTAACTGGTACTTAATTTATCGATCCCGAAAGGATGAAAGGCAAAGTCGACCGCGGCGGAATTTGAACTCAGAACGCAGTGGCAGACGAGATACCGCTAAGCATTTCGCTCGGCGTGCTAACGTTTCTGCCAGCTCGCTGCGATATATTATATTATGACAAAACAGTTCGAGAATAGTTTAGATACGAAGGAATACCTGGGGAACTCTGCAAAGCCTAAACCGATAATTTCTTCTCGTAAGAATATTTTATTTGAAACAAATACCAAACAATATTGGAAATAGATCAATAAGAAAAACAAAGAAGCCAAATATTTCTCACTGCATGTCACAATAACCTTAAAAGAAATCGAAACAAATTTTCAGAAAAAAATCCTCACCGTTTGATTGCAATGAAGCGAAGGTACTTATTTGATTAGAATGGAAAATGCAATAAAATACACAACGCAGGAGATGTCAGTTCGGTCGGTGACCTGCTGAATTATCAACCAGATCTCCTTCAATTTTCGCCGAAGCGTCTTAAAAATGGATGAATGAACTGGACAATGTAGTTGTGAATATAATATATCTGAACTAAAGACGGATTAATCACACCTTGAATGGCGGTCGAGTCCAGTAATAAAGGAAAATACTTGGTGAATTTCATCAATAAAAGTGATTGGCTAGCGCCTGGTATGCTTCTATAATTGATAAGTTTTCCATTTCGGCAATATAGAAAAAGCTGCATTCAATGAAAGAGATCAAAATCAACACCTGATTAGTTACTATTGAGACGAATGATATTTCTGAGTAACAAGGAAACCCCTAAAATGCAAAGCAATAACTTGTTTACCAATATACAAGGCCTTAAACGTAATATCTATGAACTCCAACAGGGTTAGCGCACATCTGGAAAGTAATAGCAGAAAGATTGCCAGAAAGTGAGTTGTTGTTGTAACGAAAGTTTCTTAATGAAATAACGATTGTTATTGAAAACTATTAGATAGAGAAATTCAGGCATTGCATAATTTGATAAATGAAAATCGTTAGACACCGGGCCAATTTCTTGGGCTTTGGAAGCAATACATAAACAGAGAAGGGTTCCACTTAGAGAACTGATATATTTCATTCAAAGCTACTTGGTGCGCCTTTAATTATTTATTCCAACTTCACAAAGCTCTTTGTACATCAGCAAATACATCATTCGGTATTCTAATATAAGAGCGACCAGCGGCCATGAACATCAGATCCGTGTGCACAGCTGATGAAGTGTAATGACGCAGGAAACTCGTGTGTTCTACAATCTGGGGATCTAATGTTGTGTTTACACCTAAATTGTCTATAAGGAGAATTTAGTCTATCCAGACAACTTGTACAACGTATTGTATTTTCATGTCCATCTGTACACGAACATGTTAAGTAAGACGGTACATAACTATATAACTACACGGTATTGTCAGTGGATAGCAACCATAACCCTTCCTTGCAAGTCATCGAAAATACCATAAATAAAACAGTTGTATAAGACACTTTCAATAGAACAGATTTTGTTGATGAAGTCACATTCACATCTCGTTGTGTTTTTTTTGTCTACTTTTGACAACAACAAATATAAACCTGATTGGTTACAGATCCTCGGGAATAAACTACCAACCATTTAGTCGCTGAAATAGAATGTTTAAAATGCATAATCGTCATCTAGTGAAACTAGAATGCATGAAGTCTGACATTTGAAATGGGAGTGGGGGCTACACAAAAAATTATCTAAGAAATAAATAAGAACTGTGTAATTAAAACTAAAAAATATTATGTTACATTTATGAACTTCAATAAGAGACATACGATGTAAACCAGAAGTGAAGTGGGAGATTAAAATTATTACTACAGAAAAATCTGGTAAATATTGGCACAAGGCCAGCAATTTCAAAGGAGGGAGTAAGTCGATTACATCAACCTCCAATACCCAACTGGTGCTTATTTTATCAACCACAAAGGGATGAAAGTCAAAATCGCCCTCGGCAGCATTTGAACTCAGAACGTAAAGGCAGACGAAACGTTGCTTAGATTTTACGTGGCGCGATACCGTTTCTGCCAACTCACCGCCTTAAATCAAATTAATATTAAAAGATATGAAGTGAATGCTAAAAAAAAAAACAAAAAAAAACACGTTATAAGCACCGTAGAAACCCCCTCGGTAATAAAGTTGAGTTGGGATCAAATTCATTTCATATAACCCTAGGAATGGTTGTGGGTTTTAAAAGCCTGCTTCACAATCGAGTGTTTACCTGTTCAGTTCCACTGAACGGCACATTGGGTAAGTGCCTTCTACCATAGCCCTGGGTTATGTGTACATGACATGTATTTTAGTGTTTTTGTATTTGTCTCTGTCCCCTACTAGTTAACAACCGGTATTGGTTTGTTTACGACTCAGTAACACCCGCAGCTCTGTCGTTGGGAAAAAAAGACTAAGTGAATAAATACAAGATTCATAAATGAGTACTAATGTTAATTTGGTCGATTAAGTCCCACAAGGCCGTGCCCCAGCATGGCCACAGTCCAATGATTAAAACGAGTAAAAGATACAATACATTTGCATATTGACTTCAAAATTTGGCACAAGGCCAGCAACTTTAGGGGAGGTGTATGTCGATTATAATGACCTCAGTGTTCATTTAGCACTCAATGTATCGACCCCGAGAGGTGTGAAAAATAAAGACGATTTCGTCGGGATTTGAACTCAGAACATAAGGACAGAGATAATGCTGCTAAGCATTTTGGCCAGTGTGCTATCGTTTCTGCTAGATTGTAGCTTTATATAAGATATTACATATTCTTTCTACTGGAAGTACAAAGCCTCAAACTCGGGGGGTGGGGAGGGATTAAGTCGATTACATCGACCCCAATGCGTTGCTGGTACCTATTTAATCGATCCCGAAGGGATGAAAGGCGAAGTCGACCTCGGCGAAATTTGAACTCAGAACGTAGCAGCAGACGATAATATATTACATATTAAGAATTGAGTTACAAGATAGCGAATCATGAAATACCGCGTATATTGTAAATATTCCTCTCTTCGAAGGAGGAGATTAAAACTATCACACAGCAATGAAAATGTCTATATAAGTATATTTGAGGAAACCAATGTTTACTAATGAAGATGCATGAAGCCTACCGCGGTTTTCTCTATCAGAAAATAATAAATTGAATATATGCAAGGCCGTTAGATATTGTAAGGGAGATAATTGCTACTCGATCCATCATGGTGCTATTAGAAGTTTGAATTTGAAATCGAAGGGCAACGAAGAAGGGGCACAGAACATTTATATGTAATATTTTACTTCTCTTTCTCATGAGAAAGATCATAAAATTTCTGATCATTGGTAGTCATGTACAGCGCCCTTTTATTCTTACGTGAAATGCTAACAGATGAGAACAAAACAAAAGAGAATCTTAAAAAAACCGCAGCTAGATATATTGAAAGAAAACCCCAAAGTGTAAGAACTGTAAAGAGTGAAGAACATGCTCTGTCCAATATCTTACAAGTCTTGGGAGAAGGAGAGAGTGAGAAAAGAGAGAGTGAGGAAAGAGAGAGTGAGAAAAGAGAGAGTGAGGAAAGAGAGAGTGAGGAAAGAGAGAGTGCTGGAACAAAATAGTGCAGGAGAAAAAGGTGAGGGAGAGAGTGTGAGGAAAAGAAGATGAGAGAGAGAGAGAGAGAGAGAGAGAGAGAGGGGGAGAGAGAGAGTGAGAGAGAGCGGGAGGGAGAGAGAGAGGGGGAGAGAGAGGGAGAGAGAGAGAGAGAGGGGAGAGAGAGAGAATGAGAAAGAGGAAGAGAAAGAGATGGTACAAAGTGGAAGTAAGCTGGAATGAATCTTTACTGTGGTTCGATATATGAGGTGCGTTCAAAAACTATTCAAGTTTTTATTTTTTTCTCTCCAAAACTAATACTGCGAGGGCAAAATCCTTTGGGTGACAGATAACACCACCCTTCCTACGTATGCGTTTGTACTGAAGGTGAAACAGCCGGGAAACTGATGTGACTTAACGGCTCGCAAATTTTCGCGCATGAGACATCTCTCTCTCACACAAAATATTTCCCCCGCGCATCATTAATTTTAGCGGGAATAGATAATGTCGGATACTTCTTGAAGGCGCCTCGTAGGTAGACTAAACACATTTATTTTAAATCCCTATCGGTCTGATATTAGTGACATAGAATCATGGGTACTTTCCACAAAATTGCATGCAAAAATAAAACTATCAAATACTAGTTGTAGACCACGGATTAGCCTTAACGATGCAGAAATTGTCTCCCGAGAGAATATTCTCGTTACAGACAATGTGTATTTGAAAAGCACACACCATTGGGCTATGAAAGACGTCATGAAAGAGTAGAACACACGCAGCGTATGTCTTTCCATGTTCGAATGTAAACGAATAGCTTAAACACTATTTTACATACCTAAGGCGGTCAGCTGGCAAAAACGTTAGCACGCCGGGCCAAACGCTTAGCGGTATTACGTGTGTCTTTACGTTCTGAGTTCAAATTCCACCGAGGTCGACTTTGCCTTTCATCCTTTCGGGGTCGACAAATTAAGTACCCGTTGCGAACTGGGATTGATCTAATCGACTGGCCCCTCCCCAAAGAGTTCGGGCCTTGTGCCTAGTATAGAAAAGAATATCTTACATACTCCCACCCTACACACACACACACACACACACACACACACACCTATGAGTGTGTGTTTGTGTGTGTGAACTAAGTTATGTTTTCTGACAGAGCACTAATTTTACACCAGTATACAGGCATGCATCTATTCTTCACCGAATTCCAGTCACAAGGCATTGGTGAAAGGACGGCGGATTACGATGTGATGGATATTGCAGTTGTGCGATATTTAATGTTTTCCAACACAACACAATACCAGCACCAGTTAGTATAATTAGCTAATTAACTTAAAGGAAACTTTCTACATATGTTTGATTATATATATATATATATATATATATATATATATATATATATATATATATACATATATATATGATGACGATGATGGCTGTGTACTCGTCACCGTGAAATACACTCTCTGACCATTGTCCATGCAAAATGTCAACAATTCCATTGCATGATGTTATTGCACTCGGGGTCGGTTTAACCCACGCTTTCACACGCAGCTAAAATGCTCGTCGGCGCGCTTTCCTACTCAACTGGGCGTCAAAAAGTTACCTCCCGGCGATTGCATAACCTAAAATTTTAAACCCAATAAGGCTTGCACAGCGCCTCGCCTCTCCGACCTTATCCTATTGCCATGATATAGAGATAAACCAGGGCAAGATATTCAGTGCTAATATGGATCGCAGGCTCAGAAATGTAGGGGCGCCATGATCTCAAGTGCAATCGAAAATCCCCCAATGTACACATGCGTGTGTGTATTCATACGTACATACATACACACACACACACACACACACACACACACACACACATATATATATGAGTGGTTTTAATATTCAGAAGATCCAAAGACAGGTAAAGCTCTGTAAGAGCTACGGAAGGAGCGCTGTTAGACTCCTGGGTCGATGATAGTATGGGTGAGGTGTCTAACGCGGGTCATGTGCGAGCGTGTATAGGTTACATGCAATATGACAACAAAACCAAGGTAGTGTGAAATTTCTAGGACATTTTATAAAGAAAAATGTAGCCTTACAGCTGTTTCAGGGATATAAAAGATATCCCATCGTCAGAGACGATATGAGAGAGTTAAATAGAGGGAAATAGTATGGTTCGATATAAGAAGCTAGTTTGGAAAGGGAGAGATATAGGAAAGATAAAGGGAAATATAAGAATGAAAATAAAGATATATGTTGCATGTTAAAATTGCTGTTCCATTATCCAAGGAATGTGTTGTGTAGAATGGGTAAAATGGCTTCTTGTCCGTGGTATGTGAATTCTGATAGGAGTTCATGATTTGTTATTACAAATACTTGCAAACTATCCATTTGTAATAGTTAAAATATGAACTCCCATCGGAACTTACACACCATGGACAAGAAGCCTTTTTTCCCATTCTACACAACACATTCCTTGGATAATGGAACAGCAAATTTAACTTCCAACATCTATCTTTATTTCTATTCTAATATTTCCTTTTATATTCCTTATATCTCTCCTTTTCCAAAATAACTTCTTTTATTGAACTCGACTATTTACTTCTATTTAACTCTCTAATATCGTCTCTGATGATAGGATACCTTCTATATCCCTGAAACAGATATAAAAATACACTTCTTCATAAAATGTACAAGAAATTTCACACAGCATTGGGTTTGTTATCTCATTTTATTTAACCGATATATATATATATATGTGTGTGTATGTGTACATACATACATACATACATATATATACACACACACACACACACATATATATTATGTATATATATATATATATATATATATATATATATATATATATATATATATATGTATATATATATGTATATATATATATATATATATACATACATACATACATACATATATATATATATATATGTATATATATACATACATACATATACATATACATATATATATATATGTATATATATATGTATATATATATATAAATATATATAAAAGTTAATTAGAGGATATTGTTGCACTTGTTGGCACTCCGTCGCTTACGACGTCGAAGGTTCCAGTTGATCCTAATCAACGGAACAGCCTGCTCGTGAAATTAACGTGCAAGTGGCTGAGCACTCCACAGACACGTGTACCCTCAACGTAGTTCTCAGGGATATTCAGCGTGACACAGTGTGAGAAGGCTGACCCTTTGAATTACAGGCACAACAGAAACAGGAAGTAAGAGTGAGAGAAAGTTGTGGTGACAGAGTACAGCAGGGTTCACCACCATCCACTGCAGGAGCCTGGTGGAACATTAGGTGTTTTCGCTCAATAAACACTCACAACACCCGGTCTGGGAATCGAAACCGCGATCCTATGACCGCGAGTCCGCTGCCCTAACCACTGGGCCATTGCGCCTCCACAATTAGAGGATATATTAATCTTTTAAAGGGATGATTATACCCAAGAAAACACTGGTTCTATACAGTATATTTTTGGGAAAAAAATTTTCCCTAATTTAATAGGTATGTATTAAGTATATAATCCGTATTAAATTAAGACAAGAAAATGGTGATTATCTCTTGATAATCATTTATTCCTACAGCTGTTTCCATTTATACTCATTGAATAATTTACAGAGTTTGCGTTTATAATTTTGAGACAAATATCATCAGGAAAAAGTTAGACATTTAAAAAATCACATTTTGATCGATTTGTTCATTCCAGCAGAATGGTTTAATTTTCATTTTCATATGCGCTTGTGGTTAACAGATTAGTTTGAATATAATAAAATAAAGAAAAATAAAGAATAGGATAAAATAAAATAAAAAGTAAAATAAGAATAATATAAAGAAATAAAAACAGAATAAAATGAAATAAGTGTAATAGCATATATACACATATAGGTACATATGTAGATATACATGCAAAACTATATATAAATAACTATATCAATTTATTAATAAATAGTTATTAAGCACTAACTCCATTTTTTTCTCTTAATTTAATACGGATATACATATACATACATACATACATATAT
>NC_068990.1:28977261-28983154 GCF_001194135.2 Octopus bimaculoides | reverse complement strand
TATATATATATACAGAAAGAGAGAGAGTGAGAAAGTAGGTGTGTTAAAAATCACCCTCTAAGAGCTAACGTCACTGAAAAACCTTAGATGTTAAAGTAAAAAATTAAGCAAATATTCAGGTGTTTATAACATAAGCAAGAATCATATACTGTACATGGTGCAATTGTCAACACAGTCAGCTGAAATCCGAGTCCTTTCGGCTGTGTGATAAAATATTTATTAGTGCAAATGATGGTAGATTCATTAGAGTTGGCTTCTAAAAAGTATTTCGTCACATAGTTCTGAAAACTAATGCTTTGGTGGATTTGAACTCCTTTTCATATATGGCCATGTCAATAGAATATCTACAAGTAATTTCGTAGATATAGTAAACAGATATAATATAATAGTAAATATAAGTAGATATAATAGAATAATGTTGTGTTGTCGATACAATATCAACTAAGAATTGCTAGAAATTCTAAATGACTGGACTCACGCTTTAATCCTGTACACATGACGGATTTCCATGTTAATATTACTCTATATGCAAGAGAGTTTTCTCTCTATTATTGACCTATGGTGAGGAAAAACCGGATCTCGTGAATGCCTTGAAAATTGTAGACTATTTTCTATGTGTAAGAATTGGCTTGCTTCGTAAAATGTTTAACTGATTTTAATTTTTTGCCTTGGGTTATGCTATGTTGACGGTTCTAAATAAGGACGAAATGGTGGTGTACATTACTACAACTAGAAATTTTAAGTTCATTGTAATTTGTAAGAAAAAATGCTAAATGTATACATTCTATATGTTCTAGGCATCGTTATTATTTTCTGATTTAAAATTAAACTTCTAATCCCGCCTGAATTGATCGGGAAGTGATCGAATTCCTAACGATATCTGGCCGCCAGGGTGCGTCACATGTTAAAATAATTTGTTGTCTTGAAACTCATTTCACAATTCTATGAAAGTCAAAAGTCATTCAGTCTTAAAAAGAAAATGATTGTTTCATTAAAGATTTGTGAGTTTAAATTTGACCTTAATCGAAAACAAATATACGTAAGTTGAGAGTAACAATCTAAAGTGTCAAAGAAATGTTTTATGTATTTTTTTTTTAAATATCGTAAATCGCGTTTCTGTTTTTATTTTCTTGATAAACATATTTTGAAGGAAGAATACATTTGGTGGGAAAATGTCACAGGAAGCTATATTTTCTATTGCTTTATTATATACTTTCTTGGATAACCAAAAACAAAAACAAACTATTTGAATTTAAGATTAGTAACAATGAATGAAAGCTTGTTAAGGAGAAACTGTCAAAATGTTGATAAATGGAGAGTATAGAATATTTATAACATTTCTATGGTTCGAAGGAAATAAATAAATAAATTACAAAAAAGTAATAATAATAATAATAATAATAATAATAATAATAATAATAATAATAATAATAACTAGAAACAGAATATGTATTATTTCCTGAGAATATTGTTTTGTTGTTTCAAAAATTCCATTTTCAGCTTTAACTCTTCACATGTTCCCCGATAACTAAGTGCATACACTCAGATATAATTGCTGAATTAAAACAATTTTAAAGGAATAAAATTGCAAGCTGTGAGTAACTATAAATTTAATCGCAAGTGAAATGTGTCGAAACTTGTACAGAAAAATGTCGTCTATTTAAAATAATATTGAAATTAACGGTTAAATAGACAAAACTCGTCCTGGCTAAAAATATAAATCTCCGTAAACCGAACTGTGAAATAACAACAGCATAAAAGGGAGTTAAGGCGGCAAACTGCCTGAATCGTTACCGCGTCGGAGAAAATGCAAAGCGGTATTACTTCCGACTGTTTACGTTCTGAATTCAAACACCGCTGAGACCAACATTGCTTTTCATCCCTTCGGGGTCGATACACTAAAGTAGCAATCAAATCGTGGAGTCGATATAATCAACTTGTACCCTAGCCTAAAATTTGCTAGCCTTGAACCCTCCAACTGACCGACGTCTCGTTGAAGGATATTGTTGTGGTCTCGGCCACTTCTATGCCATGAAGACTGAGTAACTTGCTTTAAGAGCCCTAAGGCTCAAGAATAGTGAGCGAAATTATATTACAAGATTAATAAATTGCTATAGTGATACGAAATACAAGTTTGAATAACATTGTCATACGTAGGTTGTGATATATCGGAAGTATATCAGATATACGTAAATAAAGATCGACTCCAGACGGTTTAATGAGGTTCAATAGACGTGAAATTATTCACTGATATCGAAAAAGGGAAAACAAGCAACGTTAAATCTCTGGAAAAAGTTATATATATTTGCCAGGGAATATCTTTTGCATCGAAGGTCGGCGATTGTCGTACGCTGAACAAGGGAAATAACCCTAAAACTCGAGTACGTATGTATCGTAGATCAAGATGGGAAAGATAACCTCCCTTGGCAAATACAGACAGGACACAGATGTGTGTCGAGAGCCAGCTGGAGGAGATGTCCTCCTGGGGCTAAAAGCAACAGTAACATCCACCCCTCGGGGTCAGCCACATTTAAGTGGCAAATATACTTCACTTTATCGTGCAGTTACTGTTAATACCTCGTTCAGAGATTTAACATTGCTTATATATATATATATATATATATATATATATATATATATATATATATATATATATATCAGTATGTATATGTGTGTCTGTGTTTGTGCCCCGACCATCACTTGACAACAGATGCTGGTGTATTTACGTCCCTGTAACTTAGCGGTTCGGCAAAACAGATCGATAGAAAAAGTACTAGGCTTACAAAGATTAAGTCCTGGGGTCAATTTGTTCGACTAAAGGCGGTGCTCCAGCATGGCCGCAGTCAAATGACTGAAACAGATAAAGGATATATGGGCTCACCGAAATAAAATAAATCAAATAGGTCCATAAGATAAAGAAAATAATGGTTGATAACCACGGGTTTAAATGATCTGTACAGTTCTATATTTAAGAGATGAGGAATTATTTAAATTATTTACATTTGACGGATATTTGTCCTCATCTTGTTTGTTGTTTATACAACATTCCGACTGATATACCCTCCAGCCTTCATCAGGTGTCTTTGGGAAATTTCGAACCTGCGTTCTCATTCCTGAGGTATTTTTCGATGTTATTATTATTATTATTATTATTATTATTATTATTATTATTATTATTATTATTATTATCATTGTTATTGTTCAGGCCACTGCTTGGAATCGAACTCGGAATCTAGGGGTTAAATGATCTGTGTTCAGAACATACGATTCATTGACGTGAAGGTACTTTGAGACGCCGTAAAATTTCGGGCACATTGTGTCTCCCTTTAATCAATGTTACTTCGGATCAATGAACTAAACAGGAGTTGTGGCTCTTGTTTAGAGAAATCAGGAAATAAATGATTTGCTGATGCGTGTTAATGGCTGAAAAATCGATAATAACTCATTCGGTTCATGCGAAACGGCGAGAATCCAAACAGTAACGTATCTATTAACTCGTAATACGTTCTGGTATATTTGAAAGGGAATAAGCTGACAAGCACGTAATATTTTCACTGATTTCTATAAAAAAGGAGCCGTTATTTTAGTTTAGATCATCGATCCGCGGTAGCATTGACTGAAGAGACAAACAATGAGTTGAAAACAGCGCAGTATCTCAAAGTGCCACTACATTAATGAACTGTGTGTGTGTGTGCTAGGAATGAACAGTGTCTAAATTGTGCTCGTTCAGATCTTCATAAAGAATTCTTTGTACAGTTTGCCTCACCAACTTCCAATTGTATCATCCAGGAATATTGTGAATTTTCTCGACCAGCTCTGATGTTTTCCCATCCTTCTCCTTACACACTTCTCACCGTTTCTCACCTCCTTTTGACCCGTCTTGAACCTTTTTGTCAACGAAAGACAGCTGCTTTCTCATACAAGTTAATCTATGACCAATCTGGAGCATTTCATAAGTTTCTGAAGCATTTTTGCCCAGTTTAACACAAAACTTTATTGTATAGCGAGCACACAACTTTTCTTGACGCCCCGAATACACCCTGCGAACGAATAAGCTGTGACAAGCAGTAGTTAATAGGGTTTGTTCAAAATCTTGTTTCAGCCGTCACCTTCAGTCTGGAACATAAAATTGATGGCAGGTCAGCTTATTGGATGTAGAGTAATGATATACTAAAACTACAATAATCTCGGACAGTTATAACTGCCTTACTTAAAACAATCTCAAAACCTCTGGAATGTATGTCATATGTCGTGTGTGTGTGTGTGTGTAAGTGTGCGTGTGTGGGTGGGGGTGTGCGCGCGTGTATATGCGTGTATAACTAAAGTATAACTAAAGTGTATTATCTAAAGCAAAATTCACAGTAAGCACTCTCGCAAGGAATCGGTTATCAGTTCCGATATTAATTTAATTACAGTATAGTTTAACTTTTCCTACAACCTAAAATCTAGGATACGCTCAATGAGTAAATGATGATAATAAGAACAATAATAATAATAATACTAATAATAATAATAATACTAATAATAATAATAATAGTAATAATAATAAGAGGAGGTATGAAATGTGAATATAGCTTATCATTTCCATATAATTTCCATGTGATTACCGCCATTTCGTAATTTCTCCACTGTATTATTACTAATTTCAACATTTTAAATAAATTACGTACTTTGACTTCAAATTCCACATTTAGTATTAAACAATACAATTGTATATTTATCGTAAAAATGTATAATAAAGGAAAGGAAGTCCTCCGATCATTCATATCGAAACATCATCGATACAGTTAGGGTTGAACTTAGTCTCAGTTAACAATAAAATCATTAGTGGCCCAACCTTATTCACAGCTTTCTTCACACGTTGCACATCTTAAGAAATAACCAAAGAAGCAACAAAGCAGCCAGCTTGACAAGAAACTAACCGACCTTCCAATCGACTGACCAACCAGCCAAAAAACAATCATACAACAGAACAACCGACTGACCGACCAACCACACAACTGACCAGCGAACCAATCAACCAACCAACCAGTCAACGTGCCAATCGGCGAACTAAACAAACAACCTACCGACTAACTACACAGTAACCAGCCAACAACCCAATCAATCTACCAAGCAAGCAAGCAAGCAAGCAAGCAAGCAACGAACCAACCGGACAACTAACCAATCAAACAACCGACCAACCGACTCACCAAACGCACAACTGACCAGCCAAAGAACCAGTCAACCAAACGATCAAACAACTCACCATACACATCAAGCAACTAACCATCCAAACAATCCGCCCAGCGACCACCACACAGCCAGACAGTCAGACAGTCAGTGAAGCAGCCAGCTAAACGACCAACTAACGAACCGGACCGCACATTAATCCTCACCACTACCTCTCATCTAACTAAACGAAAACTGACAATCTCTAAACTTTCTCTTTGGAGACCAGTTTTGATAAATCACCATTTAAATTATTGATTTTCTACGCATTTTATTTGTTGCTGTTGTTATTATTATTATTATAAGCATTATTGTTGTTGTTGTTGTTGTTGTTATTTTATAAGTATCATTATTGTTATTATTATTGATATTCGTTGTGTTGGTGATGCTGTCACTTCCTCTGGCTCTCGGCAAACAAATAGCCAAAAACAACACGGTGTGTATAAATGATGGGACTGAGCTAAAACAAAGAACGACAGATAAAATGAAATAAATTCAAAACCACCACCACCATCACCACCACCACCACCATCCAAACAACAACAACAACTACAGCAACAATAACAACAACAAAATACTATATAAATAAATATTTATCGCCCAATGATTCTGCGAGTTTTGATGAAAGTCGTTTTGAAGGAATTTAAAAGCTTCTTCCTCCCTCCCTCCCTCCCTCCCTCCA
>NC_068990.1:28973952-28976760 GCF_001194135.2 Octopus bimaculoides | reverse complement strand
TATATATATATATATATATATATATTATCGCAGAAGTGGCTGCGTGTTAAGTAGCTTGCTTACCGACCACATGGTTCCGCGTTCACTCCCACTGCGTGGCACCTTAGGCAAGTGTCTTCCACTATAGCCTCGGGCCGACCAGAGCCTTGAGAGAGGATTTGGTAGACGGAAACTGAAAGAAGCCCGTCGTATACAAGTATGTGTGTGCGTGCGTATATGTGTCTGTGTTGGTCCCCCACCATCGCTTGACAACCGATGCTGGTATGCTTCCGTCCTCGTAACGTAGCAATTCGGCAAAATACGCCGAGAGAATAAGTACTGAGCTTAGAAAGAATAAGTCCTGGGGTCGATTTACTCGACTAAAAGCGGTGCTCCAGCATGGCCACAGTAAAATGACTGAAAGAAGTTAAGTAATATATGTGTGGGGTGGTTAGTGGGGGTGTGTGTTTGTGAGTGTGTGTATAATGTGTGTGTGAATGGGCTTGCGTGTGTGTATGCAGTTGGGTTTTCTCCCCGGCCGTTTGACGTCCGGTGTTGTTTTGTGTACGTCCTATTCATCAAGCAGTTTGACAGATGGCGTCGATAGAAGAAGAATCAAATTTAAAAGGAACAGAATAATTACTGACGTAGTTTTGTAGGACCAGACAATTCATGGCGGTGCTCCAGCATGGCCGTAGTGAAATGACATTTGATATCTCTCGCCATATCGTGCTTCACCTATCCCGCCCTCAGTACATCGTGGATTTTTCTGGATAATATATGTAAGTTTATATCGCTAACTCCTCAGTATATCGTGGATTTATATCGAAAGGTATTTATATTTTTCTAGATTTTAATTATTTCTGTGGGAGGTTTTGTAACGTAACACCCACGATAGTCAAGTGATTACCGTATTTGTCTATGTTATTGAAATACATGTCACTTACCTCATTTTTGTTTAAGTTACACAATTTGTAGCAGATTACTTGACGGTGTAATGGCATCGCTCTGGCATAATTTCAAAGAAAGTTGTAAAGAAGCGTACTAGTTAGAAAGATTTTGGCCTACGAAAATAATAAAGAAATAATTTGGAGATCTTCTTACAATACAAAGATTAAATTATTATATATTTTTCGAGTCAATCGTCCCTCCCCAAGGTAAATCAACTTCTAATAATTCGTTCCTGAGTAGGTAGGTAGGTAGTTCACCTAAATATATATAAGGAATAAATTATCAATTCTTTCTTCTCATTGTCAGAAGAGTGTGTCTATTATACCGTCCTCAGGTTTCATATGGAAATTATTCTATCAACCCCGAAAGGTTGAACGGCAAAGTTGGTCTCGATAGAACGTCGTAAGAAATGCCGATAAGCATTTCGCCCGGCATGCTAACGATTCTGCCAGCTCACCACCTTATGTCTCAACATAATTGCTTTAATATTTTAAGATGTTGAAGGCGGAGAGTGGGCAGAAACGTTAGGACGCCGGGCGAAATGCTAAGCGCTATTTTGTCTGTCGTTACGTTCTGAGTTCAAATTTCGCCGAAGTCGACTTTGCCTTTCATCCTTTCGAGGTCGATAAACTAAGTGGCAGTTGCGTACTGGGGTCGATCTAATTGAATGGCCCACTCTCCCCAAAAATTTTGGGCCTAGAGGAGAAAAGAATATTTAAGGATGTTATTTAGAGCGGTGAGTTGTCAGAATCATTCTGAATTCAAATTTCACTAAGGTAAACATTGCATTATGTACAAAGGACGGATAGCTGTCCACCTTTTGTTTCTTGTTATCACAACGTTTCAGCTGATGTACTCTCCAGCCTTCATCAGGTGTTCTGGTGGAAGTTTGAACCAACCCTTTATTTGACTAATGGGGTAAACTGTTCACATTTGTAAATATGTTATTTTTCTGTTAATATTATTTTTCATGTCTCTGCCTGGTATTGAACTTAGAATCCGAGGATTAGTAGCCAAACCTCTTATCCACAACGGTATATGCCCATGGGTAATAGTAGAGTGAATTTTAGGGCTTATAAACCTAATATTTTTGTATCATTCCTTAATACTGGTTCCCATATTCTATTCATATCTGTACTCGGTCTGCTTAGGAGGTTATTGTGTCCTAGCATATGTGCAGCCTCTTTTAATTTTTGTATTTTCCAGTGGTGTTCTCTGTCCATTATTTCAATTTCATCCCACAGCCGGAGGTGGCCTCTGTTTTTCCATACATCATCGGCTAAATCCGATTTTCCAACATCCCCTCGCTTTACGATTTTCCTCTGCCCTTACTTTGTATTGTCAAAACAAGTACCAGTTGAGCTCTGGGGGTCGGTCTAATCGACTTACACCCTACCCCAAAATCATTGGCCTTCTACCAAAATTTGATGCCAATATTTTACTAAACCATTATATGTTTTCAAGTGAAGTAAAACAATTTCTAATAATTTGTTCTTGTGTAGGCAGGTAGTACATCTGAATCATACAAGGAATTAATTATTAATTCTCTTTTCGTATTGTCAGAAACTAATGTCTCAACATTATCTCTTTAATATTTTAGAACGATCGCTAGTAAAGTAATTAAGGTTTAAACAAACAAGACAAATGTCCAATGTCTTAAATGTCATTACTGTGTCTTTGTTACGTCCATAGCCAATATATTTTCACTCCTAAGTGCTCTTTTCCACCTTGTTCGAAAGAACTACTTAAATGTACTACTCCTGGTTCGCTTGATTATAAATTCCATATAATAATAACCGACATAAATCTCACTTGGCTGGTAGATGTTTCCCTCACACACACACACACACACACACACAAACACATATATATTACTGG
>NC_068990.1:28972322-28973924 GCF_001194135.2 Octopus bimaculoides | reverse complement strand
ACACACACACACACACACACACACACACACACACACACACACACACACACACACACACATATATATATATATATAATAAATATGTAGACTTTCTCCTTTCCTCCTTCCTTTCTTCTCTTAATTGTTCTGTCTGATATGTGACCCATTCCCAGCTTTTCTTCATTCCCTCTTTTTCATTGGCTGCCCAGCGGTTCGGCCACAAAAAAACTTACTCTGTCTTGCTATTTACTGTTATCTATATCCCTCAGGATTTTTTCTGTACGTTACCCACCATTCTTGTCTTATGGCCGCAAGACATTATTTTCCTCGGTTTGTCTTTGTTCATTGTCTTAAATTACATTTAAAAAAAAACTTTCGTATGTTCCACTCTGCACCGCTTTGTTTGCTTGACGTCCGATTCTCTGCGTCTTTCACAGGTGCCACATATATGAGAAGCCCTTCAATGTTATCATTAAAGGTTCAAAACTGAGTATTACCATTCTGGTTGATAACTGATGAAGTATTAGGGACTCTCTGTGCCTTATACGTTTTTTATCTGTCGTTTATATATATATATATATATATATATTCCTGTGAGAGTTAGAGCTTGAGAAGCCAACCAACGAAGAGATAGTGGCTATCCAATATACTGCTGGTCGTGTACCCAAATATTCATACGCAAATTCATACGCAAATGGCAATCTTGCAATTGAGTATTATATATACGTGGAGGTAAAAAGTGGTTTACTCTAAATTTATACGGCAACTACGGGAAAATGGAGGGGATATATATATATATGTATGTGTGTATGTATGTTGGTCAATAGTTTATATATACGAATAAAAGTTTAGAGCTGCAGTTAAATATCGTTTTATTCAACATATTCCCCTCTCAGATTCACACACTTATTGCAGAGAGCCTTCAGTTTTTTCAAGTCTCGTAAAAGAATTCCGAAGTTTGGGACTCCAGCCACTCCTTTCCTGATACCCTTCAAGCCACGAAACTTTCAGCACCCCCTCTTACACTACAGGTCACTAGCTTATTTCTCATTGTTAATTTTAGCCTAAATTATGCGTATTCCTTATGTCATATATATATTTTTTTTATTAGTTTCGGATAAATCTAATGCCTAATGGTGGACAACTGTCGTGCTGTTGATGACTATTTAGTCAGAAACAAGTATCCATGACTGTCCTCTTATCTCCACATAATAAACCTATTCTTTTCCTTCTTGGCATGTTAACTCTGTACAATACTTGACACACGAGATTGTCTCCCTTTCTCAAGTGGAGCTAGTCTTCTTTGGCATTTGGTAATCATGACACATTCTTTAGTAGTTGAGGTAATTTTAATAAACCAAGAATTCATGTTGTATGTTATTTGATAAACCTGTATTCTCTCTCTCTCTTTCTCTGTGTGTCTTGTCTCTGTCCGTCTATCTATCTCACTCTCTGTATATATGTGTGTGTGTTGTTTTATGTCAGAGAGAAGACTGCTCAATGCATGCTGCAGAGGGAAGATTTTTTCCATTGCAACTGAAACCGAGATTTTGTTTCGTGACTCGGTGTTTCAATAAAAAAGCCATATATATATATATATATATATATATATATATATATATA
>NC_068990.1:28968711-28972312 GCF_001194135.2 Octopus bimaculoides | reverse complement strand
TGTGTGTGTGTGTGTGTGTGTGTGTGTGTGTGTGTGTGTGTGTGTGTGTGTGTAAGTGCGTGTGCGTGCGTGTGCGTTTGAATGTGTTTGTATGTATGTATGTATGTATATACGTATAGGAGGTGCGTGATTTTCATTTATGTTCTTTGCAATATTATTTAGTTTATTGTTTAATTAAGTCTAAAGTAGGGTCTTCATTGTTTTATTTAATTCTGCTGTAGAAATCGTTTCGATATAATTTTACTATATTAAAGTCTATTTGTGTTTATTCCTGTTATTTAGTATCGTGTACTAAACACATGTTTGAAATGCTTGTTTCTCTTTATAAATTCTTTTCTCGTAGTAATTTTCCAAATTTTTTTCTACCAAATAGATTAAACACAATCATTACGCTAGTTTCGTTTTTTCATGCAAATCGTGTGTCACAAGGTAGAGTAATTATACTTCGCAATTTTCGTTAACGTCTATTGTAATTTAGTTGGTTTGTGCGTTTCCCGTTTTACCTATTCCGTCTTCGTAGCCATTAATACATAAATATAGTCAACAAAAGTTTATTCTTTGAATTCAATTATGTTTATTAAGCAGCAGTCTAATACTTTTTGTTTTAATTTCTATTACTGGAATGAGTATTTTGGTAATATCCTTGTGGTTTCAGGACGATTAAATGAACGCAACTATTTACGTCTTGGTTTGGAAAGACGTGATTATTGAGAACGCTCTTCTACTGCAGTACGTATGTAGTTTGTGTTTGTCGTGTAATTGCCATCTAATAGGTTTGTTAGATGATAATGTTAAATGAAGAAAGCAAATGATGTTCCTAAATTTCAAATACTATTTGATATAAATAGCTACTATCTTTTCTCCGAAATTTTGTCGTCAAATCTGGTTTGGCGAAGCAGGTCTTAGAAACTTGTATGTATGTATGTATTTATGTATGCATGTATGTATGTATGTATGTATGTATGTATGTGTGTGTGTATGTGTGTATGTATGTATGTATGTATGTATGTATGTATGTATGCATGTATGTATTTATCTATTTATGTATGTACGTATGTGCATATGTATGTAGATCTTTATTATTATCTATGCGTATATAATCATACCTATATATATGTATGTATGTATTTAAATTTGTATGTGATTGTATGACCCTCCGCAAAATCCCAAATTTTATTAAATTTGCTTTGCGGGAGCAAATGATCTGTCGAAGACGTATCTTGTGAATTGCTCAAAATACGAAGTAAAACATCAGCCGACAACCGATGAAGAGTCGTTTTTTTATGTTGCTTGCCTAGTTTTCCATTTGTTTCTTTCGTTGTTCGCGAAAAAATGTTCGTATTTCATGTTGCTTTCGTAATTCATGTTGTTCACGTTCTGTGGTGTCCTATGCTCATATATGCGTGTCTATATACATATATATGTATGTATGTATGCATTTTTATATCTATTATATTATATTATATATATGTATGTGTGTCTGTGTGTGTCTGTGTGTGTATGTATAAATGCATATCAATATATGTATGTATGAATATATATATAGGTTTATATTCATATATGTACGTACGTACGTATGTATGTATGTATGTATGTATGTATGTATCTATCTACCTATCTATCTATCTATCTAGTTAGCTAGCTAGCTATCTACAAACACGCACACATATCTATATATACATGCGCATACTACTTAAATGGATAGACATATAACAGAAGAGAAAGTGCTAGAGTGATGTAAAGCGAAATAGAGAGATATGTAATGTCGTTTGATCTCCATTTTAAAATTTCAGTTGATCATATAGAGAGCCAAGGGAGACGACACACCATGATAAACTTGTTCCAGATGGCAGCACCGACATATATGAAGCTTAGCTTCTCATTATTAATGTTTGGCAATTGGGGTGGGAGGAGATGTTGTGGGGATTTTTCAAAGAGGATTTATACTAGCAACAGCAGTGACAACAACATCAATACCATCATCTGCAACAATAAAAGATGAAAGCGCTACTAGTTATTACATTGACTGAAACGTTGGCAAGTGCAGCGGCAATAACAGGACAACAGCAGCGACATCTGCAACAGCAACAGCAATAAAAACAACGACAGAAACAGCAGCAATAACAACAGGAACAGCAACATCAGGGGCAGAAACATCATCAGTACAAAAATCACACAGCAGCAATTATAACAGCAACACCAATAATAATAGGAGCTAATTTTGGAGCCTAAAGCCATCACACAACATGCTAGAAATAGCAGCCAAAAGCTTTCAAATCACACTCGGAAATAATAAACAAAATAGGAATTATTAGCCTCTGCAACCACGTATAAACAAATAGAAGACGATGGTTAATACTTGAATAGCTTTCCTTAACGATATATTTAATCAATATCGCATCTTGTAACGAGCAACTCTGCATTGTTTCTAGACATACAAATGTAGTTACATCATTGACTGAAGTTCGCATTCTACGGTCATAAAAGCGAACAAATTAGACAGCAGATATTAATGGCAGGAACACACATGATTACGGATCAGTATAAACATTACTAACTTGGGACTCAGTGAAGTTGATTATAGCAACATCACAACGCAATCAGCAAAAATAGCCATAACAACATCAATGAATATAACGTTCAATTTCAGCAGCAAAAACAATCAATTAAACACCTCTCGAGGTGCAGTGGCCCAGTGGTGAGAGCAGCAGACTCGCGGTCGTACGATCACGGTTTTGATTCCCAGACCGGGAGTGGCGAGTGTTTATTGAGCGAAAACACCTAAAGCTCCCCCGAGGCTCCGGCAGGGGTGGTGGCGAACCATGCTGTACTCTTTCCCCACAACTTTCTCTCACTCTTTCTTACTGTTTCTGTTGTACCTGTATTTCAAAAGGTCAACCTTGTCTCACTCTGCGTCACGCTAAATCTTCCCGAGAACTACGTTAAGGGTACACGTGTCTGTGGAGTGCTCGTTCCATTGATCGGTTCAACTGGAACCCTCGATGTCGTAACCGACGTAGTGCCACGTCATATTGCACTCCATATTGGGAAACTCTATACTGCACTTTGTAAAGCATAGTGATTTGTGCTGAGAAAGGACTTGTTGGGAGTTTGAAAATGCTTTTACAGGTATGATTGAGAACCCCTCTATGTTGATTTATTCCCAGGTAATGGAGATTTAGAGAAGAAGAAGGAGGTGGAGAAGAAGAAGAAATGATTTTTTTTTTTAAGTGAACGAGAAAACAATATGGTGGGAAAAATGAAAAGAGGAAAAATATCAGTTAAAGCGAAATAAAACGAGAAATTGATATAGTGAATTCGTGTTCTGCTAAGTTTGTGTGGGATGGTGTTCTGTTGCTTTCTTTGAGTTCTGTACCAGTTAATCTAGTAAAATTAAGCGCATTCTCATATAGAGATGTATGTGGTAGTGGCATGTTCCAATATATAGACAAATGCTTGTTGAAGTGTTTATATTTTCAAAAGAGTTCAGGTCTGTATGAAAATATATAGGGTATTGTATGCAAACAATGAGACTACTTTTACCATTCTATGGAGACATATATGTACGTATGTATATATATATATATATATATATATATAT
>NC_068990.1:28965714-28968307 GCF_001194135.2 Octopus bimaculoides | reverse complement strand
ACACACACACACACACACACACACACACACACACACACACACACACACACACACACACATATATATATATATGCATAAAGTTGACATGATGTAGAATGTTACAAGACTGTTATATTCGTCTCGAAACAACGTCTCGTATAAAGATATATTGCTAACAAGTACAGAACTATATTAGTACCAACTCTTACCATTCTACTTAGGCTTTCTACAGTTTATCCACTTTAAGTAAGATACATAGTACGCTGATATTGCAGATTTTTACCCTACCTGTCGTCTATTTGTGACATCGGCGGTTTGGTAACTACGGTGTTTCTACCCCAGGAGAAGCCAGATTTGTGTAAGCATGGATACTTGTTTCGGATGACGCTAAAGGAAATAAAATCTAGATTTAGGAATTCCATCGCCGGTGCTATTGCTATGCTTCTCTGATATTTACAACTACACTCGATGCTGTTTCGGGACGAATATGGCAATACTGCACTTTTGCGGTTTGCAACAGAATATCCACATTGAGTAAGTTATAGAGAATAATATATATTATATATGTATATACGTGGGACATTTGACTGAGACTGACGCGCATTGGTACTGCGAACTACAGCTGCCTTCGGAAAAAGAGAGGGAGTCATAGTGTTTACTAAAAAATACACGGGAGTGTGAAGTTTCCCTTTTAAGAGGAGAAGAATATATATATATGGTGTAATTATAAACAGGGCAAATTTTAGCCATTTCTCCTCAGAGTGAAAAAGAAAGCGATAAACAATCTTAATCGACTTTCGCACCTTATTTTGTTCTCATCAAAGGCGTCTATATCATTCTCACAGTCTCCAGAGAAACAAGCAGCCAAACTGTTTATATACTCATCAAATACAGTAGTTACTCTATGAAGGAGTCCTTAATTTGCATTCCGAATGTGTTTAACACTCTATAAATAACAACGGCCGTATATATATATATATATATATATATATATATATATATATATATATATATATATATATATATATACATACATACATACATACATACATACACATATATATATATATATACATATATAGATACACATACACACACACCACACACGAACAAACACACACACACGCATATATATACGTGCACATATACAATCACATATGTATAGGGCAAGCTCCTTACAGTTTCGAATCCATTGGCTGCCCGGTGCTACCGTAGAGAACACTTGCCCAATCTGAGGTACAGTGGAACTGAACCCGAAACAATTTGGTTGTGAACCGAGATACTAAACCACAGAACCATGCCTGCACCTATAGATATCAAAACCTAACTGTTTAGAGTTGTAGAAGAAGGCTATGCTTTTGGTTATGGAAGCAGTGCAAGTAGCTTTTCCAGTGTTTTTGTTGTATACGTATGATGCTAGATTGAGGTAGCTTAAAGAACATTAGCCTGCAGTATTATCCGCATAGAAAGGTGTATGGCTAGAGGGAGGAGTAAGTAATTAATCTACATTAAATAGAATTTAGGAAGACAACTGAATTCCGATATATCTCGTCCGATGTAAAAAAAAAAAAATCCCAATGAAAAGCTATTTGTTTTCTCACAACACTATTAATCAAGAACGATGAATGGCGACGACGACGAAAATGAAGGAGGCGGAGTTAACAACAACAAGAACAGCAATAGCAAAACTATAACGGCTCCCATTAACAACAAAGTAACATGAGGCAATGGAAAAGCTGCATCGAGGATTTTGTCTGCTGGAAATACGTGCTAAATTACCCGAAAAACAGGCCATGCCACCCTGAAAAAACGTCAAACTGGATAACATGATTTTGGGAGGGTTCCATTTAGAAAACGAGGATAAGCAATCGTAGATGGAATATACAGGTTTACTCCGTACTAATCTGAGGCTAATCAACATAAACAACAACAACGACAACAACAAACACAATGATAATAAAAGATTGAAGAGAAAATGTCAATGCCTGACTTATTTATCCATATTAGAAATATCAAATTAAATTTAAATATCTGCTGCTTTAAAAATGCTGAAACATATGTAGCGACGAGAAGGGTAACTCAATTATTATCGCTACTGAAACATGTATATCTTAAGAGACATAACCATGTGGTTATGGGACTTGCTTTGCAACCACTTGATATCGGGTTCAATTCCACTGCATGGCACCTTGAGTTAGTGCCTTCAGCTATAGACACGAAGAAGCCGATATCTTGTGGGTGAAGGATTTGATTGAGAGAAGAAGCCTAATGTGTGTATAAATAAATAAATAAATAAATAAATAAATAAATAGATAGATAAATAAATAAATGTGTATATGTGCGTAATTTAATCTACACACTATAAAGATAAGAGCAACTAATATAGCCTTTTGCTCTGGAGATATCTGTGATCATATCCAGAAACAATTGGTAGGTCTTATCTTCCGTCTGCGTACATCAAGTAATGTATCTCTCGCTAGATGTTATATATATATATATATATATATATACACACATATATATATATATATATACATATATATATATATACATATATATATATATACATATATATATATATACATATATATATATATATACATATATATATATA
>NC_068990.1:28946022-28960027 GCF_001194135.2 Octopus bimaculoides | reverse complement strand
ATCAAGTAATGTATCTCTCGCTAGATGTTATATATATATATATATATATATATACTATCAGAGAGATACCCGGCCTTGCTCGTGATTAAAATGGCATAGTTTTTATTGTTTTACTTGTTTCAGCCATGTGACTGCGGCCATGCTGAGGCACCGCCGTTGTTCGAACAAACCAACGACAGGATTTATTCTTTGGAAGCCTAGTACTTCTTCTATCAGTGTTTTTTGTGGAACCGCTCAGTTATGGGAACGTAAACACAGTAATATCGGTTGTCAAGCAATGGTGGGGGTACAAATACAGATAAACATACACACAGAAATATAAACATATAAACGACAGTCTTCTTTCAGTTTCCATGTACGTAATCCACTCAAGTTAGGCTGCTAAAACTACATCTTTCGTGCTTTGTCAAAATAATACGTGTTATCCAATCTGAGGACTAAAATCCCTTTTGCCTGAGTGATATGGTGGATAAGAAGTCCTGACTTTTTAAGTAAGTTGAGGCCCACATGAGAATATCCCGTCTTAAAAGACTTATATAGGATCCTGAACCTTCTGTAAGAGTTAAGGTTCATGTCGTAACTTAACAAAAATCTGAACTCCAAAATATTCGCAATTTAAGAGGAGGGTTACTGATACGTTAAATCTTGTATATAAGTAGTAATCTGAAAAAATGTAGTTTGATTGTCAGTAAGTATATCTATGGTTATGCATGAAATGCTGAATATAAAATGCTTGAGATATAAAATTCACTTCTCTATTTAAAATCTGAAACGCTGGGGAATTAAAACAACGAATTGAAATGAGTTTCTGCAAATAAAAAAAATGCTAAATAAATTACCTTTAATAAGATGTCTGTTTATGGCCATAAAACATTTTTCGTCAAATCTGGACATTTTTCAAAAATTTAAAATCTATATTATTAGGTAGGACAGATTTGACGAAAAAATGAGCAGAGTCTGGTAGCGAACCCGTGTCGTCGTCCTTTTTGTGCATGCGCGTTAAATGGCGAAATTTTACGCCTTGGGGCGGATTTCGTCAGATTGATGTCATGACAGCTAGTGCGCAAAATGCCTAAATTTTGCTAGAGAAATAAGATGGTCTTACCTAATCAAAACCTGAAACGCTTGGGAATTGAAACAACGAATTCATCAGCTTGTGGGCAATTGAGGCGAACATTTTTCGGCTGTGTTTGATTTTCGAAATCACCCAATCTTCCTTTACAACCCTTTGGTTGCTGATGTAAGCTTTTCAGCAGTTTTGCTGATGATATTTTCGACCCCAGTATGCTTATTTCTCTCGATCGTGGGTGCCACTGAACGAAGGATTTTAATTGACCAATTAATATTTTTATGAAATCATTTGATTTCTCCAAGGAAGGCTTTTTCTTCTTTGGGTTCCTGCATCTGTTTTTTAAGGATATTCATGATCTGTTTTGAACATGTGTTAGTTATTATCTCATAAAACCTCTGCCAAATTGCACCTGGCAGCACATCAGCAATTTATGTATAACTAATGCGACATGGAAGACGTACAAAAAGCGAGAGAAAAAGAAACTATCTTTCAATCATTAGTGAAATGAATATCAAAAAGCATACCTCCAAAATATAGCCTTAAAAAACAAGAAAAAGATAAAATACGAGATGTAATACAATGGAATACGAATTATGTGAAAAGGAAAGAAAGCTCGAAATAAAGGATTTCAAATGAAAAATTGCAAATAAATGCTCGTCATTGAAACACGATGTCTATTATTTCAACAAAAAATGTTCTAACTCTGCTGGGAAATGATTTTAGAAAGAATGGAGAAATTCGAGATCTCCAAAGGACCAGCTGAAGAAAAAAAAAAATTAGAAATGCGACGAAGTGTATAGGTAACGAACCAATCCCGATGGGTCTGTTTTCAAACATGAAGGTATGACAGGAAGCCATATGAGTACAAGAGATAGCCCGGGATCTACCGAGTTCAATCTAACAAATCAATTGCTGTTTTCAGTATTCAAGAAAACCGATAAATGCGAATCAACCGATCACTGGCTGTAGAAGAACAGTAAAAGAAAATTATATAATACTAAACTAAATATGTTTTAAAAATAGAAATAATACATTTCTAAATCTCTCAGAGAGATTTATGCAGTAGCAGCACGATAGAGTGATAGTATGTTGTCAACTTAATGTGACAGTCCCACGAAAGGGAAGAATGCTACTGTTATTTAGCCCTAGGAAACACCGTTTCCTGTTGAAACTTGAAACATAAGGACACATTCTTCTGCGCATTGATGTATCTATGTGTGTGCTTGTGTATTGAAGTATGTGTGTGCACGCATGTGTATTTGTGCTTATATATGTATATCTGTACGTGTACTATTTCCTTGTGCGTGTGTGCCTGGGTGGGTAAAAGCGTGTGAGTATGTGTATGCGCCTCTATATGTCTGTGCGTATGTGCCGAATGTGTGTGTATGGACGTGTGTTTCTGTCTCGTTTGTTTGTGCTTTGTAAGCATGTGCCCGTCCGGACTACCTACCTACCTACCTACCTATCTATCTATCTGTCTACCAGCCTATTTCTCTCACTCATTCTATCGCTCTGTCTGTGTCTCTCTCTACCTTTCTATCTATCTACCTACCTACCTACCTACCTATCTGTCTATCTATCTACCTACCTATCTCTCTCATTCTCTCACTCTTTCACTCTCTCACACTCACTCTATCTATCTATCTATCTATCTATCTATCTATTTACCTACCTATCTATCTATCATTCTCTCTCTATTGATCTACCTACTTACCTCTCTCTCTCTCTAACTGTTTCTTTCTATATCTACCTACCTACCTACCTACCTACCTACCTACGAACCTATCTATTTACCAACTTGATTACCTACTATTTAACAACTGACCAATAATAAAGGAATGGAATTAAACCAGTGCGTGTGTTAATAATTTTGACATAATGACTCACCCTAGACATAAAAAAATAAACTTCAACACAGGAATTAACATAATGAATCTTGCTAACCAGATTCAAATCTGAAGCAGACTAAATATAGAACAACGAAATAGTATGTTGAAAGAGAGCAATGAAAAACTTTAGGTGACAAATGCTTAGACAGAGGTCAGAGGTTCAAGAATCAAAGCGGAATCTGTAGTGTTCTAGACTGCAGGAGAAAATCGAAACGTTTTTATCAAAACCTCTCAAATCCATTGTCAAGGATAAAATACAACTGGAATATAAAAGAGTGATACATTCTGTAGAGATTTAATAGAAGAAGAACAATATATCTCTTTAAAGATAACCGATGTAAAATTTGATCGGTGGGTTTGTCGTTGGTTGATACTCCAATCACACTTTACATGGAATAAAGGAAGGAGGAGGGAGACGAAAAGAGAGAGGGGTATATATATATAACGTAAGAGATGCAGGATGTGTGCACATGTGAGGTGTGGTGTCAAACAATGAAAAATCTCTGCAAAATAGACATTTTTAAAGAAATTTTGCAGAGATTGATTTTTGAAGGAATAGATTATGATTATGTTGATAAAATGCAAATATACAAATCAGGAATTTCTTTTATTTCATTATATCTGAAGGTAATAAATAGGTGTTTTGTTTGTTAATTAGTACCCGTTTTATCATTTTAAATAAACTCCAAGAAAATTGATAAAAGTTAGGGTTAGGGTTTCGTTTCCCAGACCGGGCGTTGTGAGTGTTTATTGAGCGAAAATAAATAAAGCTCCACGAGGCTCCGGCAGGGACGGGGGTGAACCCTGCTGTAATCTTTCACCACAACTTTCTCTCACTCTTTCTTCCTGTTTCTGTTGTACTTGTATTTCAAAGGAGTCAGCCTTGTCACACTCTGTGTCACGCTGAACCTCCCCGAGAACTATGTTAAGGGTACACGCGTCTGTGGAGTGCTCAACCACTTGCACGTAAATAGAGTTACGACGTCACTGGTACCAAGCTGTATCGGCCTTTGCCTTCCCTTGGATAACGTCGGCGGCGTGGAGAGGGGAGTCTTGTATATATGGGGTGACTGCTGGCTTTCCATAAACAACCTTGCCCAGACTTGTGCCTCGGAGGGTAACATTCTAGATGCAATCCCATTGTCATTCATGACCGAAGGGGCTCACGACAAACCCACGGTAGCAAGGTTATACTTTCAAAAGTTACTTTTCATATGACGGATAACAGTTTAGTTAATTTATCCATTCTGCTATAGGTACAAGGCCCAAAGTAGTTATATATGTGTGTGTGTGTGTAGGGGGCGAGTTAGTCGATGTAACAATCCTTGTGCCCAACTAGGATGAAAGGAAACGTCGACCTCGGCAGTATTTGAACTCAAAAGCGAAATGCCGCTAAGCATATTTCCGGGAGTGCTAACGAGTCTTCCAGTCAACTGCCTTAATATTTTGTTAGTTAATTAGCAAAAGGGACAACTCGAAATCAAATATTAAAGAACACATCGACAAATATTCTGCTGGTACGAAAATCCGAAACAGCAATGAATCTTTGAACAAAACAAACGGTTAGCGTCAACGCGTAACGATTTTACTAAGAACACTGTGAAAATGAAATAAAGATTAATGCAGCGTTAACGAGAGAAGAATTCCGGGTCGGGCTATGAACATCAAAGGAACCCTGTCGGAGGAAATAATTGAAAACAACAAATAAAATAGCTTAAAAACGAAAGAAATGAGACCATATGAACAAAAAATATAAACCAGACACAAAAAAACATACGACGAAACAATCACTGGAGGGCAGAAGGAAATGATAAGATGTAAAATTCTGTGGCCGACACAGATAAGGTGTTACTAGAAAGCGTTAATAAAATACTGAAACAACGGGGAGAATATTTAACTAGCTTGCCTGGGGAAAATACACGGAGAGATTAAAGAAACATTAAACAGTAAAACATAGAGACGCATGACCTATCTTATAGATTATAAAATTTTAACTGCGATAAAAATAAGTTTGAATTACTGAAGACATACAAAAATCTGAAAGAAAAACCCTAACTGATTTCAAAAGTAAGGAACATAGCAAAGGGAGATGTGTCGGTAAAGACATTAAATGTTGATAAATAAAGACTTAGATGACGAATGTAGATAGTAGCAAAATGTTTTGAGCTTCCTGTGGATTGAACAGCAGACGATGCTATTTGCAGAAGTCCTTACACTTGTATCTTGGATGCAGAAACTATAAGAAGCAAACAAAATATATGATGAATGATGGCAGACGATTCCACTCAAGGTATAGACACAAGAAGAATTGCCAAAAAAACAAAAATGAAAAAGGAATCCCACCAATATTTGAGGAGGAAATTCAGGTGGATTACTCCTCACCATACCTATCCGATTGACGCTTATAATTTTAAACAATATGTAACAGAAGACAGGAGCCGGATGTAAATGGCATAGAAGTACAGTAATTCGCCATTTTATATTAAACATCTCAATCTACACCAACAGTAGCAAACTACATTTATACACGAAACGCACTCTTAAACAATTAGAAAGATCGCAGGTTTCAATGTATTGATTTCCTAGGGGTATGCAATTCTGATTGGCAAAAAGGAGCCAATATAATCTTCAGTCGAGGGAAGTAATGAAGAACAAGATCAGAGTAAAAGCATGGAAGGAATATTACAGATGGATTAGATTAATAATTAGAAGAGAGATAAATGCGAAAATGTAGGACCACCGTCCCCCGAGGTTTACCGCCCCTCTGCATGTAGGCGTAGACTTGTCGAGGTATGAGAAAATGCTTCTACGTGCTTAACTTTGTCTATTCTATACCTGTATGAGCTCTTATGAGTTCATTAATTCTACATAGGGTTATATTTTATAATATGATAGTGTGTGAATTATGAGTAATGTAGTAGTTATGTTTAGCAGGGTATCACTCACAGAGTGGCATCAATCATTATTTTCTTGTGTTATACTCAATTGTTTTATGGAACGGAAGCTCCAACTATTATCAGTAAACTATGACAGGAATTTTTTCCAGACGGTATATATATATATATATATATATATATATATATTGCTTATTTCTTTATTGCCCATAAGGGGCTAAACACAGAGGGGACAAACAAGGACAGACAAAGGGATTAAGCCGATTAAATCGACACCAGTGCGTAACTGGTACTTATTTAATAGACCCCGAAGGGATGAAAGGCGAAGTCGACTCCAGCGGAGTTTGAACTCAGAACGTAACGGCAGACGAAATACCGCTAAGTATTTCGCCTGACGTGCTAACGTTTCTGCCAGCTGGCCGCCTTGCTCGCCTATATGTATATTTCTATGTGTGTGTGTGTATGTGAATGTGTCTGTGTGTTTATATATAAATACATACATATATGGAACCTTTGGAGCTGATATCATGAACAATTAATTTATTTTCATTTTTTTCAATGAATTTTCTTTTTTATTTCAACAAGACTAAATTTTCTTTTCAAGCGATTGAAACACGTTGCATATTCTGATACAAATATAAATAAAATTCTCAAACCAAATATATATATATATATATAATGTAAAGGCTATTTGCCAACGTAATGTGGCTGCCCTGGAGGACGATTGTTATTTTTGTTTGAGCCCCAGTAAACACTGTTTCCTGTTGGCTGCATAACACAATATCTGCGTCCTTATATTTTCGAACAGGGAGTCCAGTTCTCCCATCCAGCACAAAGCAACATCTGTGGACCGGTTTCTGGGTTATTGTCCTTTGTCGACAGAAGGTAGCTGCTTGGCTAGGTGACGTTGCTGAATTCACCGTTCGAAAATATATGGTTTTCAAAGTGACACAGTCATTAATCTAATAAAATAGAAACATTATTATTTATAATTGTCTTAAAAAGAGATATTCAGTAACCGAGCCAACATAATGTGCCTGTCCTGGAAGGGATGATTGGTACTGTTGTTTAACCCCATGCAACACCGTTGTTTCCTGGGGCTTAACAACACTAACAAAAGTCCCTTCCAGGACAGCCACATTATGTTGGCTAATAGCCTTTACTTTAAAGAACGGTTACTGAATATCTCTTTTTAAGAGAATTATAAATAATAATGTTTCTATGTTTTATATATATACGTCTTGGTAATAGCAGTTATATAGACAATGTATCATTAAACTTCCGTCAGGGAAATATATTAAGTATGAAATCTATAAACTACAAATAGATTACTTTAGGAAATATACTCACAAAATTAGTGTGTGTATGGATAAATGATTTTCGTAAAAGCTGATATTACCCAAACGCAGTATCAACTAAATTATCAGAAACACGTGGTGATCTAGTCAGTCAAATATAAGAATATATAGTCAGTATATAAATAGTGTATGTAATATGCCACATACAATGGTTTAATAAAATTTACAGCTTGGCATCATATGCACTGGAGTTAAAATCCCAATACATGAGTTGTAATTGTAAGCAAGACTGAGCATCTTAGCATTAAATATTAAGAAGGTGATTCGTAAATTAATTTGACTTGGACAATCAAATACAGACAGTGAGCGGGTATTTCCTGATGTTAATACACCACCATAGAAGCCTTTGGTGAAGCCCTTATTGACTTCTTAACCCCCTTAGCATTTAAACCGGTTATATCGGGCCAAGTATTCTACCTATTTTATATTCAAACTGCTGGGATCCATCCTCTCATACCTACCCTAAAATGTCATTCTGAACATAAACAGCCATAATATAGAAATATCAAAGCTGTGAGATAATTCTATGATTAATTCAAATCAATGTGAATCAATAAACATTCCATTAGACAGAGTGCTGAGGGATTAAGGGATTAAATTTGAATTCTAAGGGATTAAATTTCAACTTGGGAAGTAAAATGAGGTTGGAGGAAAAAGTGTAATTTCGCTGGGTGGCCGAGACAAAAATATGTTGTGTGAATAAACCGATTCTAAGCTTGCGTCTGTAGATTCGAGAGCAACATTTGGGCGAGGAGACGTGTCTTTTGGCGGTCAGAGTGTTTCTAGATCTGTGGGGTTCCTTGATTGGCCCCAGTTGAAAGTTATCTTGTGTCAGGACGATAGCATCATTCACGTGCTTACTTCATAAGCTATCTCATTCTATTCTTTCACCTCATCTTCATGTAAACCCCACCATAAATTGCAAACTGTCCTTGTAATGTTGCTTTCAAACGATGCCCCTGTGGCAAATATATGAATTCATTTCCATCACGATTCTTCTTCTTCATCACGATTCTTCTTCTTCTTCTTCTTCTTCTTCTTCTTCTTCTTCTTCTTCTTCTTCTTCTTCTTCTTCTTCTCTTCCTCCTCCTCGTTGTTGTTGTTCTTGTTCTTCTTCTTCTCGTCGTCGTCGTCGTTCTTCTTCTTCTTCTTCTTCTTCTTCTTCTTCTTCTATTTCTTCTAGTTGTTGCTGTTGTTGTTGTTGCTGTTGTTGTTGTTGCTGTTGTTGTTGTTGCTGTTGTTGTTGTTGTTGTTGTTGTTGTTGTTGTTGGTCTTGTTCTTCTTCTCCTCGTTGTTGTTGTTCTTCTTGTTCTTGTTCTTCTTCTCCTCGTTGTTGTTGTTGTTCTTCTTGTTCTTTTTCTTGTTGTTGTTGTTGTTGTTGTTGTTCTTCTTCTTCTTCTTCTTCTTCTTCTTCTTCTTCTTCTTCTTCTTCTTCTTCTTATCATTATTATTACTTGTAGTGGTAGTAGTAGCAGTAAACCGGGGCTGAAAACATATTCATGAAATATTTCTATTCACCAAGTCGCTTTAAGGGTATCAAACACAGGTATCAACATTTATTTCTCTCTATAAACCGGATATATTTCCCTCTATACATAAATCTACATACGCCGGATTTCTGTCATTAATCCACATAGCTGTTTCCGATGTTAAAGATGGCGAATGAAATAACCTACCAGAAATACCGGAAATGAAACCTCACATTTACACATGTTCGGGCGCCATTTTTTTTTGATAATTCCAGATTTCTAAATAGCTCTATAGATATTTATTTCATTTTTTTCCCTTTATTTATATAATTATTCTTATATTTATTTATCCATTCATGTGATTGATCAATGGCCAAGTATATAATATATACAGCAAAGATAAAACTATACATACAACATAATAGGAAACTTAACAGACATGTATACAGCAAACGACCACACATTTCCAGAGAGTTTGTAAACAACAGATCATCAATTAAAATTAGCTTATAATAAGAACGACGGATATCTTTTTATCCCACTTTCTTTGTCATTGCTCTCTTAACGTCTTTCCTTCTTTCTTTCCTGCTTACTTTCTTTCTTTGCTTCTATCTTTTCTTCTTACGCGTTTCTTTCATTTTATAGCTTATATTTGTTTTCCCAAAGCGACGTTAAGTTTAAATGAACGTCTTCTTGATATCAAACTTATCTATCTTCATGTTATTTTTGTTAGTTGTTTTCCTTTTTCCCTAGAGTAGAACGTTCTTTTTTGTCGATGTCTGTCGTTGTTTCTTTTTAACAATGGCTAAATTACAGAACAGAATGGAAGAAAGAGAATTCACGAGAAGACAATTGACTTCCCGTCAAAAGGTTGAGATTCAGAAATATCCTCAACCAGATGCAAGCGTGGCTGTGCGGTAAGACGCTTGCTTCACAACCGCGTGGTTCTGGGTTCAGTTCCACTGCGTGGCACCTTCGGTAAATATTTTCCACTAAGCCCTCGGGTCGACGAAAAGCCTTTGAGTAAATTTAGTAGACAGAAAATGAATGACCGTCGTATATATATATACATATATATATATTAAATACATATAAGAAAGACGTGTTATATGTATGTAATATAATTTTTTTGAATCTTCAGACTTTTCAATATGCTAGGCCACTGATTTTAAATTGATATTAATCAAATTAATATTCAATTTTTCACCCTTATTATTTAAATTTATATACATCCTGTCGAAAGAGCAGCAGGTTTCACATTATTCTGGGCTTGAAAACCGAAGGGAGAGAAAATGGAAGGTGGTGTTGGGTTTGCAATTAGAAGTGATTTGCTAAAAGACCTAGAAGAACCACAAAACATAAAGACATGCATAATGAAACTCTTGTTCCCTCTTTCTTGTGAACGTTTTGTAACTGTTTTCTCTATTTATGCTCCTACATTTTCAACTAAAATCCATGCATTTTATGAGGAGCTTAGAAGAAGTATTCTATCACTCCCTTTGAATGAGAAGTTGGTTGAGCTAGGATGACTTTAATGCACGACTTGGTAGAGACTATGGTGCATGCAATGGACTTGGGCGTTATGGAATAGGAAAGGTGATCAAAAATGGATTGCATCTGCTACAAATGTGCTCTAACTTAGGGTTGATTGTTGGTAATACTTTATTTCATCATAAGATGAAACATAAAGTTACCAAGATCAAAGCAATGTCACATGATTGATTTTGTATCAACTCGGAAAGGTGACATACAAGATTTATGCAATCTCAGAATATTGCGAGGTGCTGATTGTGATACTGATCACAAAATGGTTAGGCCCAAGTTCAAGTTCAGGGTCCGTAAGAAGATTCCTAGTGCAGGTGTACGAGTACCAAAGGAAATTGATGCAGAGCAACTGAAACAACCACAAGTTTTGCAGTTGTTTCAGAAGAGATGCAGCAATATTCATTTTGAAGGTTCATGGCAATCTTTCCGGGATGGAATATATAAAATGGGATCAAAAGTGTTAGGTTTTAAGATGAGAGAGCACCGAGACTGGTTTGATTCCAATGATACAGTGATAAATAAGCTTTTAGCAACAAAGACGTCCACTCATGAAAAGCTTCTTGACCCAAACGTTAAGAACAAAGTGCAACTAGAAAAGTTGTACAAGTCTCAGAAAGCAGACTTGCAAAAAGAACTCAGGAGGCTTAGAGATATTTGGTGGAGAAATTCGTCTGATGAGGTAGAGGCAGCCTATGAGTGGAAAGACATTAAACGATTCTATAGTTTATTTCGGCGAGCTTTTGGACCGCAATCTTCATTATCATATGTTCTCTTGGAGTCAAAAGATGAAAATGAGGTTATAAAGGACCCTCCTGGAATAATAAATAGATGGAGAGAACACTCTGCAGATCTTTGCCACAGTCCCTCTGTAATGAACATGGATATCATAAACAACATTCAGCAAAGAGAGATACTGCAACACATGAATGATACACCTTCCATTGAAGAAGTAAATCTGGCATTATGTAAACTGAGATCAGGTAAAGCTCCTGGATTGGATGGTATTCCAGTTGAAATTCTGAAAGCAGGTGGAGACCATATTTCATCTGCAATTCATAGCCTGATAACTCGAGAGTTTATATGAATCTTCTGTGCTACAAGAATGGATACATGGCATTCTAATCTCTGTATACAAGGGTAAGGGCCCAAAAGCTGTGTGGTAATTCTAGAGGGATAACTCTTCTGGCACATACCTGGAAGATACTTTCAAGGATCATGTTAAATCGTCCCGTTGAGAATGTGTGTCCACATGTGATTCCCGAAGAACAGTGTGGTTTCAGACTTAAACGAACAACAATGGATATGATATTTTCTGTGAGGCAGGTTCAGGAGAAATGCTTAGAGGAACAAATGCCACTATATCAGGTCTTCATAGATTTAAGTAAGGCATTTGACATGATAAACGTGGTGTAAACTTGGTTGTCCAACACATTTTGTGAGCATCTTTAAGGAACTACACAGAAACATGAAAGCTCAGGTAGTCTTTAATGGTGAGCTGTCTTTTGAATTTTCGTTGGACAACGGTGTCAAACAAGGAAATATTCCTGCCCTAACGCTTTTCTCTATTTATTTTGCTGCATTATTCGGTATGCTTTCAAGGATTGCAACATAGAAACCCGAATCAGATTTCGGACATCTGATCGTATTTTTAATTTGACCCGGTTTAAATGCAAAGCAAAGACTTTCAAAATACTTGAAAGAGAATTACTTTATGCTGATGATGCTGATTTGTTGGCATATTTAGAGGGGGATATGCAACATTTAATGAACAGATTTTCCACTGCATGTGTACATTTCTGACTCACAATTAGTTTAGGGAAAATCGAAGTAATGTTTACTCCCGTGCCAGGACAAATATATTCTGAACCAAAGATTTTTGTGAATGGAACACGGTTAGAAGTCGTTGACACTTTTGTTTACCCAGGAAGTACACTCTCAAGAGATGGTGGTTTTGATGCAGAAACTTACTGCAGGAGATTCGTTCAACTAAAAATTTTCCAAAGCGGTGTTCCAGCGTGGTCACAGTCTAATGACCGATTACAGGAAACAGTAAAAGATTAAAGATAACATGAAAATGAAAGCAGATTAAAGGGGCTTTTGGATTAGGATCTAGCGAAATTCCACATAACCTGTTTCAGCCACTTATGTGACATCAAGACCATATTTGCACCGGTTGAATTCATATTTCACGAATATTGACTTCTTTCCGAGGCTCAGTGAAGGTGCATGGCGTTGTGGTTAGGCTGTTGCACTCACGATCACACGTTCTTGGTTTCAATTGCCGGACCAGGTGGGACATAATGTTCTTGAGCAAAATATTTCATTTCACGCTTCTCTGCGACGGACTGGCATCACGTTCATGGACAATGTTGGGATCTCTGTCATGCATGAAAACGGGAAAACTGACCCCTTGAGTTTTAGGACACGGGGCAACTCTAACTTTTTACCGAGGCACAAGAATACATTTTTTAAGGTGTGTGAGGTAGAATCGATTATATCAAACCGCATTATCGGATTGAAAATTATTTCAATTTTATCAATTAGATGTCAGCGTGGATTGAACCTGAAATATAAAAAGAAATCTCAGGAAAATTCCACAGAACATTTGGGATTGGCGTTGTAAGAAATTCTAAGAAATTGCTCAAGGCATTACTGATAATGTTTCATAGTCGTGAAATGTAGATTTATACATGTTCTATGAGTCTTTGCAACTCCCTTCCCCCACATACATGTATGTGGTGGCTTTGAATCGGGTTGTCAGAGAGGACCACACTAAGTAAGGAAAAGCCGAAAGAATTACTGCAAGAGAAATCATCCGCTACTTTACTAACCTAGACAGCTATTGCATGAAAGATAGTGAGTAAAACCCGTCGAAATTGAAAACGCATTTTTTTTAAAGTAATAGTATTTAGTACGGGAGGGTGCGAGCTGGCAGGATCATTGGCAACGTCCGATAAGGCGCTTACTGGCATTTGTTTCGACTCTTCATTCTCAGTTCAAATCCCCTCGAGTTCAGCTTTGCCTTTCAACCCATCTATAGTCGATAGAATGAAGTACACGTTCTGTTCTGTGGTCAATGTGGTTGTCTTTCCCCCACCTCCCCCTTCAAAACTAATGACTTAGAACCCCGCATCGGACCTGCGTCCCGTTCAGAGACAAGTTGTGATCTTGGACAGTAATTGGTCATGGAAATGAGGAAACCGTCCGTATGAGTGTTAGGACCCCAAAAAAATAATTAAAGAACTCATTACGTTTTGATTTCAAATCTCGAAGGGTTTAAACCATAGTCATTACTGTTATGCTTCTGATGTGATTTTTGTTTTCTCAATATTTAGTTCGTTTGATTCTGGTGCAGTAGAAAATATAGAATATTCAAAGGGAATGAGAATAAAAATTTAGTTAATTCAGTTGCATCTATGTAGAGGAGGGGAGGATAAATAAAGATCTTTGGCTCTTTTCTGTTATTTTACTATATTTTATTATATTTTTGTGTGAATTTAATATGAAAGATAATGATGAAATATTTATAAATGCATATTTTCTACTCCATCATTCAATCTGATGGGAATGCCAGAAAACAGTTCAACTGAATAAAATTGACTGAAACACAAAACAAAAACAACGAATAGAATGTATGTAAAAAGGGATAAATGCAAATTATTCGAAGGTGTAGAAAATAGAATTTGCATCTACTAAAAAAGAAAATAAGAAATGAGAGAGAAAAGAAGGGCATATATATATATATATATATATATATATATATATATATATATATATA
>NC_068990.1:28925297-28945381 GCF_001194135.2 Octopus bimaculoides | reverse complement strand
TATATATATATATATATATATATATATATATATATATATATGTATATAAAGTACATGTATTTCACATTTTGATGTATAAATACATAGAGATAGATATGCATATGAGTATGTATGTCTTTCTGTCTGTCTATCTGACTATCTATCTTTTTCTATATATATACATATAGGGGTAACGTAAGACTGAATTACATCGCCTGTATCCTGAACCTATTGAAAGGAAGTTCAAATTGTCACATCAAGTCAACATGGAGGTCTTGTGACACCAGCTTTGAGAATAGCATCAACTAAAGGGATTCAGTTCTTGCAACCGTGACATCATCTATCTCAGCAGTTTTTGAAACGTGTTCCTTTGTTGAATGTGGTAATGTATATGACAGAAGTGGTTACCTTACCTTGACGTGTCACCCGCAGGTATCTGTAGACTCTCTAGCAAAAACGAGATAGTATTACTTCTGTGAATACTAGTGATGATGAAAACTTTGAATATAGTGTGTGTCACTATATCATCTATAGAATAATCTTGTTGTTTCCTTCACTTATGAGCAGGTCGATATCTTTAATTGGCAGACTCCAAAAATCGAACCGCATATCTCAAATTCAGATGGAAATAACTTTTTGTGATTAAAACTTGAGTTATTTTAATGGGGACACAAAATCTCTAGACAAGGCTCTAAACATCATTGGAGGTGTTTGAGGCTCACGTATTTTAAAAATTTTTAGCAAATATTTTGCGACCTGAAATCCTTCGAATAAATGTCATCTGATTTTTAGAAACGTGGAGAAGAAATCATAAAAATATCGAGTGTATTTACAAATAGGTAAAAATGATAGGAGTAGATTGAATAACGTTTTGTATATTTTACCTGCTGGTATAAAATTCACAAGACATTTAATTACTCTACGTCTAGCAAACATTTCTCTCGATAGCTTATGTATTTATAATTTTTTATCATATTTATCGTGTATTTACCATAACTTATGTATTTATCATTTGCCGCTTGTATATTTTCCTAATTCAAAATTTTTCTATGACATAAGGCAGCAAACTGGCAAAATCGTCATCCTGCCGGATTAAATGCTTAGCGACATTTCGTTTGTCATTATAATATTTTATCGTTGGAGCCGATAAAATTAGTACCAGTTGAATACTGGTGTTGATGTAATCGACTTGATCCCTCCTCCGAACTTGCTTATCTTGTGCAAAAACTTGAAACCAATATTTTAATCCACTATAAAGCGGTGAAACTAATATTCTAATCCAATATAAAGCGGTGAAACCAATATTTTAATCCAATACAAAGCGGTGAAGCCAATATTTTAATCCAATATAAAGTGGGGAAGCCAATATTTTAATCCAATATAAAGTGGTGAAACTGATGTTTTAATCCAATATAAAGCGGTTTAACCAATATTTGAATCCACGGCAGAATCGTTAGCACGACGGGAAAAATATTTAGTGACATTTTGTCTGCCTTTACGTTCTGAGTTCAAATTCCTCAGTCGTTGACCTTGCCTTTTATCCTTTCGAGGTCGATAAAAAAAGTACCACTGAGATGATCTAATCGATTTACCCACTTCTCGGAAAATGCTGGCCTCGTACCTATATTGGAAACCAATAGTTTTTTCTACTATATATTCTTTCACCTATATTTTAAACTTTTTCTGATAAGGATTTTTATTTGAAGAAATAAGCATACACCATAAAGAACTAGCATTTTTCATAAACTTTGCAAATTCGTTAATTTTCAAATAATTCATATGTAAACAATTTTTCGCTAAGCTCCTATTCGAATATCCACGTTGGTGATCCGTTTTGAATTATAAGATTGTTCCTTTTAGAATTTTACTTTTAAATTTTACAATTATTTTAAAGATTTTAACTTCTGAATTTTAAAGGTATTTTTAGCATTTAAAATATTGAATTTTGAGTATAATTTTGGAATTGGTATTGAATTTCATCAATATTCTAATATCTTTACATCGAAATATATGACTCCTGAAAATTCTATTCAGATATCAGTCTATAACCGATAACTTATGATCCATTTCATTAACATCGACTTTCAAGTCCATTTTTAATAAGAAACCACTTTGGCTCATTTACTCTTATCAATAATTCTCTTGATATCCCCCGATGCATCCATTTTTTTCGCCCCTATTCTTGGGAAAGTTATTTCCCAAGACAAGCATCATTATACTTTCCTGTTAGATTCCAGAGTGTAAAAAGCTGAGAAGTTTCTCATTATCAATCATCTCGGTTTTGTTCTACTCTGAGGTACCCTGTCGGATGGATCGGCTTGAAAAATCCGTCATTCGATTCTTTCCTTTGACATTCTAATAACATAACCACAGGAGCGGAATTGTGACCTCTCAATGCGAAGAAGGAACAGCTCGACCTGGAGAGGCTCCCTGATCTCCATGCTACACATCCTGCCAAGTAACATTACTCCAGAGATCCTTCCTACGAACCCCATTTCGACTTCTTGTACTCAAAATAATCCTCTTTTATTCATTACCCAAAATTCAGGACCACAGGAGACATAGATATGCAAACGGACTTGGAGGTAGCAAGTTTGGCTCTTTTACCAATTCCTACGCTTCTGAGGATCGAACGTTGAAGTTTGCGCATTACTCCTGGCAGTACCTGTATATCTAGTATCCATCTCAGCCTCTTACTCCCTATCAACCAATAAAACCAATATGTAAAATATATTTCAGACACTATCATATGGTACTGTAAGACACTAAACTTATTTCATGGAGTCTTAAAATCTTGACCAAAACTTTAGAATACAAAATATTTTAAAAACCACAAATCCAAGCAAAGAGTTGCCTATTGTTTACGGAACACTACGTTTGAACTCTGCACAAGCAGCCCATTCTTCTTTCATAACTTCTTTTATATTTTCCTTGTTTGAGTGACACAAACTAAGATGTGTATGGGAAATACTTTATTAAATTTGGTCAACTGGAACAAAAGATGGCTAAAACCCAAACCAGCGTTTCAGCCAGGATTGTTTACAGTTGACCGATCTAAATTCTATCTATCTATCTATCTATCTATCTATCTATCTATCTATCTATCTGTCTGTTTATCTATCTATCTATCTATCTATCTATCTATCTATCTATCTATCCATCTATTCATCTATCTATCTATCTTAGTGTCTGTCTGTCTGTCTGTCTGTATGGGTGAGTGTGTGTGTGTGTGCGTGTGCGTGTGCGTGTGCACCTGTGTATTTGTCTAACTGTCTGTATATACCTAAACACGACTACACACACTCACATATATATGTGCGTACATGTAAATAGCCTACATATACATAAGTTATTGAAACGGAAGGATAAGTAATCAACGCCGGAGTTTTGGATAAACTATTCCTTTTATTAGAAATGTTGGTATTTCAATAGTTCCAATCGTTTCTTACTGACAGATATCAATATATTTGTGGCCAGAACTCGAAATACGACTGACGACTGACGACTAACATGCTATCATTAAAGCTGGCGATGGTGTAAAAAGAGGACGGTTGACGTTAACGTCAGAAACGAAGCTTTGAGAAGATGAACAGATCAAAGGTAACCCTTATCCTACGATTGCGGGATTCTGTATTTCCGTTTTTGTGAGTCACAGAATATAATTTCCATTAAATTTTACTGGTGGATTTGTTTGCAAAGGAATTAATTAAAAATGAAATAAAATAAAAGATATAAAATAAATGAAGATGATAAAAAGAAGAGAACAATAAAAAATGGTGTAGGGTGAGACAGAATGCAATTAAAATAAAATGAAGCAGAAGCTAGTATACATGATGTAAGGTCTGGAAGTGTGATAAATTTGCAGAAATTGCTGCTGTTGGAAGCGGGAATGTTTGTCAGAATAAAGAATGAAGTTTAAATAATTCATTGTAACAAGTTTAAATCATATAATTTTAATAGTAATTTTTGTCGTCACGACCTCAGCAATGTATGTAATGTTTAAATTACCATATGCCCAGAAAGAAGCAGCGATATATATATATATATATATATATATATGCATGCATACACAAGCGTACATATATATGTACATGGGTATACATATGTATCTGTCTTTCTCTTTTACACATTTCACACAGTAAACCGCGGCCACGCTAGAGTACTGCCTTGCAGTGTTTAGTCAAGTAAATCAACCAGCCCACCCCGTACTTTTATTCTATCGGTATCTTTTGCTGAACCACTAAGTTACGGAAACTTAAGGAAACCAACACCATTTGTCAAGCAGTGATTGGGAAGAAACACAAAGACAAAGACACACATGTATAGATATATACATAAATATATATGACAGTCTTCATTCAGTTTCCTTCTACTAAATCCAATCGTAAGAGTCTGATCGACCCAGGCTATAGCAGAAGAGAATTCCCCAAGATGCCACGCAGAGAGACTGAACCTAGACCTATTTAGTCAAGAAGCAATCTTCTTACCACACATCCACATCTGCGTCTGTAATATTTATAGAGTATACTAATAATTTTTGAAGATTGTATAGAATTATATACGTATATCTCTTAACACTGTGTACGCATATATACAATAACATATGTATGTGCATGTATGAAAATGTGCTTGCTTGTATATATTTACTTACATATGTGTCGCTTACATTTGTATGTATGCGTGCATGCATGTATGCATATATGTGCGTTTGTGTGCGTATGTATGTATGTATGTATTTATGTATGTATGTGTGTACGTGTATATGTGTGTGTGCATGTTATGTGTATGCGTTTATCTCTAAATTCTTTACGAGCACAACTATATTTACCTGATGACAAATCTCAGAAAACTTAGAAGACAGCTTCTTTAGCAACAAGTCAACAACAGCTGCCTCTTAAAGATATGACAAGATGTTGATATCAAGGCATGACGGAAAGCCAATATCGCTTTCATTGATTCTTATAATGTTGAGTTGGAAATAACAATATTTGTAAAAAAGAATTAATTCTTTTACCAAAATTTTGAAGTTCTACAAGTAAAAGAAAGAATTCTTAAAACAGAAACATAACCTAAGAAGTATTCATTTATTTCTCTTTTGTTTTTCATCCTTTTTTGCTGTTTAACTGAGGCGGCGTGCCGGCAGAATCCTTATCGCGTCGGTCTAAATGCAAAGCGGTATTTCTTCCGGCTTTTTACGTTCTCAGTTCAAATTCCGCTTCATCTATTAGTATTTCCAGTATTTCCTTCTCTCGCAGTTAATAGAACGAGTAGTTTGTCTGTCTAATCGCCCGATCCTTGAAATGGCTGGAATTGTGTCAAAATTTGAAGTTATTGTTTTGTTTTTTACTTTTATCATCATGAAAAGATTTGAATCCTAAGGTTTTAGTGATATTCTGGAAGCCTCATATAAATGTTTTACTGGTGGACAGAGACCAGTATGGTGTTTTAAGGCTTGTGGTCATTTATGTCTTGAACAGAACAGAGCGGCCATTTTTCTTCTGTCTGCTCGAAGCTGATAACTAAGTTTAAAATCACTCGCAAACCCGCTCATACTCATCCAGATCCAGTTGTCAAGCGGATATAGAAGGCATTTTTAAAATTCATAAATGTAGACATGAGGTAAATACATTGAGTAATGTTGATCTAATTCGGACATAGCATTTTTAGGGTCTAAATAAACCGTAAATAGATAAAGAAGATGAACGCCTTGTTTTTCGGTTGAGTAAAGCCAACAGCAATTGAACTGGTAGTTTGTTGCTCTGAAGAAATCCATTAGAATAAATGAAATGAAACCAGCAAAACGTTCCGAGAAAAATAGATTTCAGAGGACGAGTAGGTAAAGTACAAGTGGCGATTTGGAAAGCTGAGGGTCGATGTAATCGACTAGTCTCCTCTCCACAAATTTCAGGCCTTGTGACATTAGTAGAAATGATTACTATTATTACCATTTTTATTACTATTACTTAATTGATTAGTTAATTAATTAACAGTGGCTTCAATGTTCTTATCATGATGTCAGTAAAGAATGATCTGTTCTAAAAAATACCTGATTTTGCAGTAATTGTTAGAACTACAATATATGTTCTCCCGTACATCCCACTCTATAATCTTCAGTGAAAGAGGAATGCAGGGATTGTGCAATCCTTCATCTCAAGCGTTCAGCAGATGGTTACAGTTAGATCGACTCCTCAACAAAAATAACATCAACACTAGACAATAAATCACCGTCTACATCTTGGTCCAGTCTGCTAGATATAGTAGCCACATTTCGCTTAGATTGAATACCAGTGTCCTTGAAAGAAAAGGATACATTAAATAATGGTTTCTCATGTAGGCACAAGGCACGCCAATTTGATTGGAGTGATGTTACTTGATACGTTTGCTCCTAGTAATTCATTTGGACATTATATTATCGACGTTAGAAAGATGAAAGATAAAAATGACCTCGGTGATAATTGATCTTAAAATGTAAAGAGCTGAAAAAAATACAAGATGTTCTGTTGGACGCTTCAAAGAATCTGCCAGCGCCACACCGTAGGGTACATGAACTGTTTCTAACATTAAAATGTTTATCTCTTATTTTATCGATATAGACAAAGTTGGGATTTGAACTCTGAATCTAGGGCAACGCAAGAAGTAGTGCAAAGACTTTTTTTCTGGCATTCTAACGATTCTGTTAACTTGTCGCCATGGGGTACAGTATATAATGGGTTCAGGGTTTGACACAATGCCAGCAATATTCTCTTCAGTACGTAACTGGTACTTATTTTATTGTCTTCGAAAGTCGACCTCGGTGGAATTTGAACTCCGGACGTAAAGATCCGGACGATATGGTGCAAAGAATTTACTTTCGATGATCTGACGATTCTGCAAGCTCACCGCCTAGTGGGTGCGACAAATAATAATGAACTAAAAATGTCTGGTAATAAACATAGGATGTTTATGAGTGGAATTGATTGGATTGTATGTCAGGTGGATCAGGGGTGATTTGGGGTTAAATGACACTAACGGGAACTTCTTAATTAAATGTTGGAGTGGGGAAGTAATTAAATTGCAATGCAGTTTGATCTCTCACTTCTAGTTTTACGGCTCACCTTGACCTATTAAGAACACATCGTTTGACAATCTTAATCATGGGGCACACGGAAAAGCCGTAATTCATTACGTTGTAATTACGAATAATGAATTAGGCTGTAACTGTTGTTTCCATGGAAATTAGTCATTGTGTTCCCTTTGTTAATTTCTTCCTGTCCCTGTGAACAAGTCATACACTCTTGATAGCTAATGTTAAACGTGATGATGAGTTATCGAAAACCAATTTCTTTAAACTAACTTAATTTCACTCGATCGGAATGGCTGAAATAATTTTGAAATTTCTGGTGTTTCAATATTTTATCAGCTGTCTTGGACCCTTTGTAGAATCCCCTTTAAGTCAGTTGGGAAATTTGATAATTTTGGTGTTGAAGTTGAGTATGTTGTTGTTAGTAGTGCTCCTCAGTGAAGACACGTGGTTGTGTGGGTAGGATATTCGGCTGGGGATCATGATTTCGAATCAGGGCGGAGAGTTGTGCCTTTGGACAAGACAGTTTATTTCCTGTTGCTCCAGTTCACATAGCTAGAAAGATTGAGGTGTAACTAGGATTCATAGGACCACCCCTGTCACATTCCGTGTCACACTAAATCTCCCTGAGAATTACGTTGAGGGTATGCATATTTGTGCAGTACTCGGCCACACGCAAGATCTAATTTCAAGAGCAGGATGTTCCATTAATCGGATGAAGAGGAACACTTATCATCTAAACCGGCAGAGTGCCAGTTTGTCAGTACATCTGTCATTAATAGTTTTACTTTTTCAACTATTTCCGTTGTTGTTTTTCAACTAATTTTATTTTTGTTCTTTGTTTGTCAATTGTTCTACCTGCAGTAATATTTAGCATTTTGTTATCAACGTGTGACAAAAGTCCTCGTACACATTATTCCAGCATTTCGAATCACATCCTTGCCATATTCAATATGATTCAAACATTTAAACTCGTTTATATCTTGTCAGGAAAAATTAAACTTGATCAAATTTGCCAAATTTCTTAACTGAGTTCGGTCGATGCTGACTCAAAGTGTTCTTGCATTTTCACCATTTTCTATTGTTGTCCATGTCAGGATTATAAATTCATTTATCACGTTTCATCTATCTTTATTGCAGTTTTTGATTCAGTCATTTGACTTCGGCCATGCTGGAGTACCACTTTGAAGAATTTTTAGTAAAATGAATCGACCCTGGTATTCATTCTATTGGCCTGTTTTGTTGAACCGTTAAGTAACAAGGACATAAACACACCAATACCACTTGTATACCACTTGTCAAGTGGTAGTAGTGGTGGTGGTGGGGCAAACACACACATAGAAAACACACACACACGTATATATACGACAAGTTTCTTTCAGTTTCTGTTTACCACTCACAAGGTTTTGATCGACCCAGAGCTATAGTGGAAGGAAGACAATTGCCCAAGATACCACTCAGTAAGAATGAACCCGGGACCACGTGGTTGGGATGCAAATTTCTTTCCGCCCAGCAACGCTTGCGCCTATGTTTATACATTACATATATTAGGTGGTCAAATATTCTCGGAATATATTTAATTAATTGTAGAGAATATATTTCTTCCTTTCTATTTACTTAATTGTTTGAATGTTTATCTCTGTGAAACATTCGTAAAAGAATGCATGAGAATACTTGTACTTAAGACATTAAATGGACTTCTTCACATTCAAAGAAGGAATATTTTTAATGAATATAATGCATATGAAAGAATACTGGTTGGAGAAAGAACTTTATTAGGATCAGTAGAATAACAACCATGATATCTAGCAGAGAATCCTCAATGAAATCAATATTGAATTGCTTGATTGCTTGCCGTCTTTATCTGTAATATACAGTTCTTCAAGAATAGGCTTCGGTAGCCATAGATCAGCTGGGTGTACATTAAATACTCCAAGAATCTAATAGGGTTATTGTAACAACAATGACGTTCCTGACTTCATGTAATGATTGCTGGGCTGTTTTGTTGTTTATCCAAAGCTAAGGAAACAAAGATTTAATCTCATTATTATAATGTAACGATATATTGCCCGTTAACCCTTCAACATTCTGTCGTCTGTTTCATTATCAGTTTAATTAAGTTGAGATTGATATTCGAATGACATTAATTTTCTCAATAATCCTCTTGATACAGTTGACAAAGGTCAATGATGCTAAGCCTTTATTTCAACACAACTACCAAACTATCAACACCTCCGTTATATCTCCGTTATTTCTTCTCATTGCAAACACAATGGCTCCTTCTCTGAATCTGCTTTTCAATACCTTCACCAACTGAAATTTATTTCATTCATCTCACCTGCTACTCTTCCTTTATACGTGTGTACACTGCCACTACTAAATATGTTGCCTCAATCTTTCTTATTTGAACGAAGCCCATTTATAGGGAGTTAACTCGGCACCTATAATTTCACATAGATTTCTGTTATAAAAGATTTCAACAGGAATGGCAAAAGAGTTCATCTCATCAACTCATTCTTCACTCCAGTCTGACAAAGCGTTAAAGTATTAGAACCATACCTCGCTTCAGACGAATAAAAAATCTTTTGCAAATCCAAATAAACTCAGGTCAACCCATTAAGTCCTACTGTCCTATAAATAGGACACCAAATGAAAACATTAAATGTGCTATATCACATTGTCTCGGTGTCCTATTTATAAGACACCGAGTATTTCCATTTCTACTTGAAGTAAAGGAGTTTTAATAATTATTATTTCCATTTTAATCTATTTTCAATCATGGGTAGAAATTTAAAAGTAATATTCAGAAATTTAAGTACTATGGGACTTAATGTGTTAATCCCTGCTTAATCGTTTTCGTTGAATGTTTTCAATTATTTTCTTTAGTAAGTCTAGAATCTTGTTATACTTAATCCCGATTCCTTCAGTTATTATATTCAAAGTGTTTTTATTATTGTTCTGTGTTCTGCTGAAATTTAATGTAACTCATTCCATCGCTAAAAGCCATTCTTCAATTCAATTCTTGGTCAAATCAAATGTAGTTTGTGTGGAACATTGCACAAATAATGCAGTACATTCACTTGATATTTTTTTTACATCTGTCACTAGTTTTATCCATTTCAAAGCTGATGAGATGTACAAGTCATTTTATTTCGTTTGGTTTCTCGGCAAAAACATCCTCTTTCATTTCAGCCACTCGACTCACATGGCATTATTGGAAAGCATAACGAATTGGATGTTTGTTTCTACTTCATGTTTAAGGACTCGTTTTAACATATCAAGCCAACATAGTCTGACAACCATTGTTTGGTTCACGGTATGAAGGGCAATAGGCTCTGTGTACAGAAAAAGGTGTACGAATATTCCACATTTGAAATGAAACTCGAAAGCGAAAGAGAGCCCCTTTTTGATCGATATATTGCGTTTGCCGTGTTTTAAATGAATGGATTTTGTTTCTTAAACGACATGGAGTTTGCTTCTTAAAAACACCCGTAGTCTGCTTCTTAAAACTCTTTTAGGCTTTAAATTTCAATAGCACATTGTAGAATTTCTATCCGCCATTGTGTTCGTTCACAAAAGCGAAGGTTGTTTTATGCAGAGGTGAAAGACAACCTTAGTGTCTTATACTCCAATGATCAGTGGTATCTGTCATTGTGGATTTACTTCTATAAACAAATCCGCAAATGAAAACATCTTTATGGTTATATAATCCGTTTGGTGAGTATAATTTGTATAAAATGAATAGGCGCATAATTATTTTTATTAGTGAGATTAATACGAGAGGCGGTGTTTATTGTATTAAAAGTGGAAATAGGATGTGTGAAAGAATAGAAACCAGACAACCATTCAGGCAACACCTTAGTTTTTGTTAAAATATGTGTCTATAACCCGCGTCAAGTCCAGGCTACATGTGCTCCGATAATCGGCGGTGACTTGGTCATCGAATCCTCTGCGACAGCAGCGGCAAGCTGGCAGAAACGTTAGCACACCGGGCGAAATGCTTAGCGGTATTTCGTCTGCCGCTACGTCCTGAGTTCGAATTCCGCCGAGGTCGACTTTGCTTTTCATCCTTTCGGGGTCGATAAATTAAGTACCAGTTACGCACTGGGGTCGATATAATCGATTTAATCCATTTGTCTGTCCTTCTTTGTTCCCTCTCTGTGTGTAGCTCCTTGTGGGCAATAAAGAAATAAGAATCCTCTGCGACAGTCGACAATTGATGGTAAAGATGAGCTGCTACGGATCACACTGTCCTAAAGTGTGCATACATGTGACTGGAGACCACATGTGACTTTGTATTTCCACTGAAATGCTGCTGCAAGTACAGGTACATAAGTAGAATTATGTGTGGCCGTGCGTCGTGTGGGGTAAGGAAAATATTGATGCAACGCAAAAGAAACTAGAAGAACTGAGAAGCTGGCGACGAAGCGGGTAACGGCTGGAGAAGTGAATGAAATATTTACGGCGTGTGTGCTTGGTATGTACCTTTCTCTGAACGCCTTTTCTAGCCGAATTTTCATTCTTTGGTTTCAGATATTTTATCAAAACTATATAAATTCTTTTCACATGACCATTTCCAGCATTCAGCGAAAAGATTTTAGCTTCGCTGGGGCTGGTACAAATCAGAATGAGAAACGATATTCTACTCCGGCTATAACTACCAAAAAATGCTTCAGTAAAATTCCATATTACCAGCTTCAAAATTGAAATGATACATTAGATATTGTAATTCAAGATATTTCTAAATAAATGAAGAGGGAGCTTATACGTGTCCCTAAACATACCAGAAATAACAGTCAAATTTGCTTCCAGATCTTATTTCAGCGTCTTAAAACGATAAAGGACACATTGGATAATGTAAGTCTCCCTGTAACGTTGGGTGGTTACGGATAGAACGCCGTTGATCATAGGCCTTACTCCTTCAGGACTGACCTGAGGTCATACAGCAACTGCAACAACAAGAACAAGAACAACAACGACGACGACAACAACAACAACAGCTCTGTTAAGATTCGAACAGGTTAGTCTGCAGTTGTAATGAGAGCCATATTGTTCGACGTGAAAGACCTTTTCACTGTAATTCTGGTCACATTCTCTTCATTGTTCAATAAATTATTGTTCAGCTCTGGTCTTTCATGAAAGGTTAGTGACTTCTAGGTTACACATCTAGTCACTTGAATTCTTTCTTTCTTTCTTTCTTTCTTTCTTTCTTTCTCAAGACAAGACTGAACTAAACTGGTTATTCTCTCTGCATTTTTTTTATTAGCGACTCTAATACTAAGTTAGACTGCTTGTCCTGACAACAAGCTTCATTTACATGTATCTTATTTTATTTTATTATTTTATTACCTTTCCAAATCAGAGTGTTTCGTCTCCTCGGTGGCCTGCTACAGACAAACATATCGATCGAAAGCAGCCCAAAATGTGTTTGTTGATGTCACTAACTCTATTTTCAGATCATTATATAACTCTATGGTATTTTTATTTAATGCCACAACCATAATATTATATCATTATTTAACTATAAGATATTTTGCTGATCTAATCTACTTATATTATTTTAGATCAATATAAAACAGAAACTTAGTAGAATGTTTGTTTAAAGTCACTGTAGTTGTTTCGGTTCGGCTCACAGGTATAACTTTAACATATTTTCTTTAATACTCTTGCAAGTAAATTAGTATTAATATATGATATTTTATAATATACGCACAAACACTGAAATGTTCGAGGAGGGTGGGGGCTAGTCGATTACATCGACCCCCTGTGCCCATGTGGTACTAATTTCATCGACCCTGGTGCTCTTCTGGTATATATTACATCGACCTCGAGAGGAGTAAACGTAAAGTCAATCTCGGTGGAATTTGAACTCGGAACGTAAACCCGGACGAAATGCCGCTAACAATTCTGCCATCTCCTCACATTACTATAACTATTAATGATACAATAAAATGGATGGAATAAGTACAGTGAACTTGCCATTGGGAGTGAAAACTTCAACGCTTCGGGTATAATCCTTCTTCAGAAAAAAAAAACGTTGAAAAGGAAGAAATTAATGAGAGGCATCAGGGCTTTACACCTTCTGCTGCGTCTCATTAATTTCTCTACTTGCAACTTTTTCCTGAAGAAGGAATCTGTTCGGAGCGTTGGATTTTCTACTCCACTTAGCAAGTTCACTGTATACCTCTAATTAATTTTACTAAATAATTCAAGTCATGTTGATGCAGAGCTTCACTAATCACTTTGCCGTTTGTTAATATTGATGCAGTGCAATTATAACGACTTACACTTATATGATACGTTTGCTTAATGATGTTACTAACCCGATAATGCGTTAAAGGAAAGCGGATGAAGTCAGAGGAGGTAACGGATGGCTTCTGTTATGTTTAAAATGACAGATATATCGTTTGTCACGATAGGGGATTTTACGCCTGTATGGCTCCATCAGGACTTAAGGGATCAAGACAATGTTGGATTTAATATAGTATCACTATATAAATATATTTTGTCGATCGAATATTGTTTTCTTAGACCAATATATAGTAAATAGGATATAGTATTGGCTTGTCACGAAATTTGTTCATTTTAGTTTATTACTTGGAAATTTATCATCGTTATGTAATGTGAGGTAAGATATATTGAAATTCTAACAAAGATAAACAACAGGTGTGGAGAAAAATGAGCTACAAACAACCATAAAAGATACGATAACAATATTTTCGTGTTTAATTGAAATAATATTGGAAAGGATTAAAATATATAAGAAAAAATAGAAAAATGCTAACGAGTTTATTTAACAACACAATAATATTGTTAAATGCCTCATGTTTTTATTTAATTCTCTATGTTGCTAAAATAGTGTTGTGAAAATTTTACTAAACTACTTTATGTGATGAAATGCGATTCGTTCGGTTGTGGCACTCCGTTAGTTACGACGACAAGGGTTCCAGTTGATCTGACCAACGGGACAGCCTACTCGTGAAATTAACGTGCAAGTGGTTGAGCACTCCACAGACACGTGTACCCATAACGTAGTTCTCGGGGAGATTCAGCGTGACACGGAGTGTGACAAGGCTGGCCCTTTGAAATACAGGTACAACAGAAACAGGAAGAGTGAGAGAAAGTTGTGGTGAAAGAGTACAGCAGGGTTCAGGCCCCCCACCGCCGGAGCCTCGTGGAGCTTTAGGTGTTTTTCTTCAATAAACACACACAACGCCCGGTCTGGGAATCGGTACCGTTTTCCTACGACCGCGAGCCCACTGCTCTAATTACTGGGCCATTGCACCTCCACATTCGGTTCATTATATTGTATATATATAGCAAAAAGTGTATCATATATATTTCTTCAAAACTCTTTGTTGTAAGTAATAGAGGTCCAGGCACAATACTTCAAATTTGTTATACTCGATACAACTGTTAGGATATGTAATAAATAGTTCTTCCTTTCTTATTCCTTCATTTATTTCTATTAAATTTCTCCGTAACTCCAACACTTCGTATTGAATTATATATATAACAGTCATATGTACATGAGTTCATCTTCCTGACTTAAAATTTGCTTTAATTTCATCATATCGCTCACTACTGCCCCTTTTCTGCTTCATTATATAAGGTACCTTGGGTGTTTTTTTAAAAATCACTATCCATCAGGTCACACTTCGAAGTCACTGGTATTGCTTTTAAAATAAATTTTAAACTCTACTTCGTCTTTCAGATTCATCTTCTAGTTACTGTTTCTTCTTTTTTATACAGTTAAAATTACGATGTACATACAAGTATACATGCATAAACACATACACACACACATATTTATACGTGTATATATATCAAACAAAGTTACTTATGTATATACATATGTATGTATATAAGTGTGTCAATGCTTATGTACAAGTAGACATACAGACATATGCATACATCTTCACTTTTCGTTTGTACAAATCAGTTTTAGAGCACTTCCTGTCTTGTATTTAATGGACGTAGCTGTTCTCTTGACTTCAACAAAATATGAATAAAGCAGAATTTTCCCACCCGCTTCTTCACATTTCCATTCCGCTGAATTCTTTTTTTATTTCGACACTTTTCTTAGGAAAAAAATCAACACATTAGCCAATGTGAAGCTGTGAATGTTTCTTTACTTACGTATATATATATATATATATATATATATATATATATATATGTTTTTATTTTCCGTTTGTATACAAAACACAGCAGTGTTGATGTTTCGAGAAAAAGAAGCTGTCGGCTGTCCTACTGATAACTTTTAACGAGTTTAAAAGGCCTGGTGTGAGAAGCTAGAAGCTTCAAATATGTTGCTTCTGATCCCTGAAAACTTCAACTGAAATCAATAATGTTTGTTTTGAAATAAATGTCTCTTAATCAACATTTCGTATTGAGGAACTCGTCAAGAAAAAAAAAAATTGTGAAAGGTTGTTATGAAATGTTTTAGGCAGATGATCATAAATATCGTCATCTCCTTCCCCTTCTACGGTTGGCCGTCTTTCATTTTTTTTCTCTCGATTTCCCCTCTCACTTCTTTTACGTCTACATTTGTTGTTACGTATATATTTTTATGAATATATAATATTAACATACACACACTCACACACACACATGCACATACCTTCATGTTGCAAGATTCTTGGTGTAAAACCCGGTGCACAAACAGATATTGTTCTACATTGGGAAGGTCAGTATATCAACAAGATCTCAGGACTCACTGCAGTCATATAGATAATCTATCTATCTATCTATCTATCTATCTATCTATCTATCTATCTATCTATCTATCTATCTACCTATCGATAAATCTTGGTGGCCGCGGTAGTCTTTATGGTCTTGGATATCCGTCGTTCAACTACAAAGACTCACTGATACGCTCAACTCAATCACTTCGTCCAGAATTAACGTCTCTAGTTGAATGTTCCACAGACACATATATCCTTACCATAATTCTCAAACGGAATCAGCGTTACACAGCAATAAATTCTCAGTTAGTGGTACAATCCGCATGACAGGCTTCTATAAAATCTGTCTAAAACCATTTTAACTCATTAGGTACGCATAAGCTGGACGTCATAGAAGACAATATCTACACAGGACGTCCTGCTGTGTAATTTCCCTTCAGACTTCATTGTTGTGGAGCGAATTTCTTAAATCTATGTTCGTATTTCCTCTTGCGTAGTGGCGTAGCTGTGTAGATAGGCACTGGCGTAGCTGTGTGGATAGGCGCTGGCGTGCCTGTGTGGATATGCGCTGGCGTGGCTGTTTGCAATGGCGCTGGCGTGACTGTTTGCAATGGCGCTGGCGTGGCTGTGCGGATAGGCGCTAGCGTGGCTGTATGGATAGGCGCTGGCGTGACTGTGTGGCTAGGTGCTGGCATAGCTGTGTGGATAGGCGCTGGCATAGCTGTGTATAGGCGCTGGCATAGCTGTGTGGATAGGCGCTGACGTGACTGTGTTGATAGGCGCTAGCGTGGCTGTATGGATAGGCGATGGCGTGACTGTGCGAATAGGCGCTGGCATAGTTGTGTGGATAGGCGCTGGCGTGGCTGTGTAGATAGACACCGGCGTGGCTGTGTGGGTAGGCGCTGACGTGGCTGTGTGGATAGGCGCTGGCGTGGTTGTGTGGATAGCCGCTATCATCGCTGTGTGGATAGGCGCTAGCGTGGCTGTGTGGGTAAGTGTAGGTGTGGCTTTGTGGTAAGAAGATTAATTGCCTCCCAACCACATAGTTTCGGGTTCCGCTCCATTGCTTGGCACCAAGATCTAGTGTTTTCTACTGTGTCCTCGGACCGATCAAAATCTTTTGAGTGGATTTGGTAAACGGAAACTGAAAGAAACCTGTGTTGTTTGTTTGTGTGTGTGTGTGTGTGTGTGTGTGTGTGTGTGTGAGTTCGTGTCTGGATATCTCCCGACCCTCCTCTTGACAACCGTTCTTGGTGTGCTTTATCTGCGGTTCGGCAAAAGACACCGATAAAATAAGTACCACGCTTAAAAAAAAGAAAAAGAATGAGTTCTGGGTTTGATTCTTTCGACTAGATATTCTTCAAGGCGTTGCCCCAGCATGGCCGCACTCTAATGGCTGAAACAAGTAAATAAAAAAAATCTAAACTTAGTGGGAGGTGCTTCGCCGATACCAGCGACATCTGTACTTGACTAATATTGTATTATATCGACGACGGAATAATGAAAGGGAATGGTGACCTCGGTTAGATTTCATCTTAGGACGTAATGCACTGGAAATAATGGCTGAAGTATTTTGTCTGACTTTGTAACGATTCCACCAATCGATGGTTGGAGTGACATTGTTTCTAGATTTGTCAAAACATGATTGGCGATAAAACAATAGAAAGTAGTGTAGCAATCGAAGCATAATCAACTGAAATCTCTTAAAGTGTTGCTCCAGCAAAGCCGTAGTCAAATGGTTTCAACCGTAAATATATCAAAATGAGTGCAAATTATGGAAACGGGGTTACTTGATTAAATCGACTCCAATATAAAACTGGTGCTTATTATACTGAATTAGGTTGGAAGAAATACAAACGTGATCAGAATTAAGATTTTAAAATGATTCATAACTAAATGACATGAGGTGTTTACTTGCTGTGACAATACTTTCATGTCTCTGCCAATAGAGGGCAGTTGTAATTGTCGGGAAATTTGTAATAGTGAAAGATAAGGAGAGAGTGAACGACGAAGAGCAGAAGGGGAAAGATAAAAATAATCGTTAGAGTTGGGTAGATGGAAATGAATTTGGTGATTTTGTAATGCTTGAAAATACAATGGCAACCAACGAGGAATGGAATTAAATTCATAATCAAAAAACGCTCAAAAGGTGCTGTGTGACAAGAGATTTGTTTCCCAACCACATGGTTACGGGTTCAGTCCCATTTTGTGGAACATTGGGCAAGTGTCTTCCACGATGATTTCTCTTCCACGATGATTTCTCTTCCACGATGATTTCTCTTCCACTATAGCTTCGGGCCGTGAGTAATTTGTGAGTGGATTCGGTAGACGGAAACTGAAAGAAGCTGGTCGTATATGTATATATATATATATATATATATATATATATATATATCTACGTGTGAACTTGTGTTTGTGTTTATCCCAACCACGGCTTGACAACCGGTGTTGGTGTGTTTACGTCTATGTAATTTAACCGTTCGGCAAAAGAGACCGATTAGAATAAGTATCAGGCAAAAAAACATAAGTACTTGGGTTGAGTCGTTCGACTAAAAAGGCCTCAGGGCGTTGCTCCAGCATGGCCGTAGTCTAATAACCGAAACAAGTAAGAGATAAAACAGGTGAACGTATTCAGGCTACGGTCTCACCTGTCCTCTTCCCAAGGAGACATTATGATCAGGAAATACCAACGATTTCTGACATAATATTGGTATCTACTTAAAAAAAGTAAACCAATCCCTTGTTGAAGACAGGAAAGACATACAAATACTGGATACCCAATTTATTCTTTTCTACTCTAGGCACAGAGCACAACATTTTTGAGGAGGGAGCCAGTCGATTAGATCGATCCCAATACGAAACTGGTACTTAATTTATCGTTCCCGAAAAGATGAAAGGCAAAGTCGACCTCGCCGGAATTTGAACTCAGGATGTAAAGACACGAAATACCTATTTCGTTATTGCCCACAAGGGGCTAAACATAGAGGGAACAAACAAGAACAGACGAACGGATTAAGTCGATTACATCGACCCCAGTGCGTAACTGGTACTTAATTTATCGACCCCGAAAGGATGAAAGGCAAAGTCGACCTCGGCGGAATTTGAACTCAGAACGTAACGGCAGACGAAATACCGCTAAGCATTTCGCCCGGCGTGCTAACGTTTCTGCCAGCTCGCCGCATTAAAAAGACACAACTATTGGATATGCAATTTATTACTAACGTGAATACGTGAATAAGTTTGTATGTCATGAGAAGACGAAGGTAGGAATACTTTCTATGCCAGAGACGTCGTTCGGAGAAAATAATATAGAAACCTCCCACTGCAAGTGAACGTATCCAAATGAGAAAAATGACTGATTTATGCCGATGAAGAACACTATTTTGTTTATTAGTTTTCTACTTTTTATTTGCTAAATACTAAATTTATTTCGGTGATCTAGTATTTCACTAACTTCTACCGTCATCAAAAGGCTTCTAAGAATGAAAATGTGATTAAAAGTTTTCGAGTATATTTTCACCAAACTCAAAACTTAACTTGACATAGAAACGTTCAACATACTTTGCTTCTCATCCATTTTAAGTCACTAAACTTAGATAAGTAATGGAGTTTTCCAAGATTGCCTTCTAAATTTTCCTCGGTTTTGAATTACAACTTTGTAACGACAGCTTATTTTCCTCTTCAGATAATTGAATTTTCGGCTGTCCTACAATTATTCTTCATTGCATTCTCCTTTGAGTTCTCTCTATTTATCAGATATTTATGGTTTTAACAGAAAACGTTGATGTTATTTCTGTACGTGTGTGTATTTTTTAAAATCTTTATTTTTGATTTTGCGGTTGTAATTTGTCAAAGATTATTTACTTATCTTATGGAAGCCACCGATGCCGGAGATATTTTATTATTACATCCAAGAATCAATAAACGAGCAGAATCAAATACATTCATATCAGAATAGAGAGCAAAAAGGAACAAACAGAAGAAGAAGGAAAAAGACGAATAAAGAAAACAGTAGGTTTAGCAGACGAAAGTTTAATTCCTTTTTAGAATCAGTGATAGATATGGCAGCGACCACGTGACATTTTATTTTCATAACAATATACATGCAACAGTTCATAATCAATAGGGTTATACATGGCTGTGGTGTGCTGAACAAAACCGAGATATACTTCCGAAATTTCACCCCGTGCCCATCCAAAATAAATAAATGAATAAATGAGTAATTAATAAATAATAATAATAATAATAATAATAATAATAATAATAATAATAATAATAATAATAATAATAATAATAATAATAATAATGATAATAGTAATAATAATAGTAATAATAATAATAGTAATAATAATAATAAT
>NC_068990.1:28918123-28924804 GCF_001194135.2 Octopus bimaculoides | reverse complement strand
TATGTATATATATATATATATATATATATATATATAAATATGTATATATATAAATATATATATATATAAATATGTATATATATAAACATATATGTATAGCGAGAGAGAGAGAAAGAGAAAAATATATATGTGTGTGCGTACGTGTGTGTGTGTTAGTGTATGTCAGTGTGCGTGTATGTCAGTGTGCGTGTAGTAATATTGATAAGGAAAATGTTGGCAATGACTGACGTTTCGGACTGTTTTCACTCATCCGACTCCCCGAGATAGGAAAGCAGGTCAACAATTCGAAGTCACTGTAAACATTTTTACTGCAGAAAGTTCATAAGTACTCAACTAAAACATCATATTAACCTTCATTTTAATGTTCAGCAGTGTTTATATATTACTCGACATAAGAACAAGCAGTAATGTATATTTGTGTACGTTTTAGTGTGTATACATACACACTCCACTGACGCAAAGACACATAAACCAGAATCATACACGCACACAGACATATGCATTATATATATATATATATATATATATATATATATATGAATGTATGAATGTATGTAGGGAGGTAGGTAGGTAGGTGGGTATGGAAATGTGTGACGACCATTTGGGGAAATACTCAAGTCATGATTATAAGGAAAATTAGCAATAAAAATATATTCCACATAAATTTACCATTATATATTTTTCATATGAAGTTCCATCACTTTTCGTATTGAATTTCATTTCGTTTTTCCTATTTATTTGAAGAAAACTGAGCTCACCAATTATGATACTACAGCACACACACACACACACACACACACACACACACACACACACACACACACACACACACATATGCACACATCAGAAACAAACATCCTAAGCTCACAACAAGTAAAAATGTCTCTGTCCATATTCCCAAAGACAATTGCCTTTTCTTACCATAACTCCTCATCTCGATAATAAGTTAGTAGCGTTTATGATATACGCGGTGTTTCTCGGATATTTTTTCACCTGGTTACTCCTTCCCCAGGAGTAACCACAGTCAATTTCTGGCAGAAGGAGACTGTCAGACGGAAACTGAGAGAAACAGAGGCGTACCACTCCATTATAGAACTGGTATTTTTAGACTTCCAGAATATTGAATTAGTTCGGCCGGATTTGAACTGAAAGAGCATAGATCTGAAGCAATTACCACAAAACAATATATCTATAGTTTCTCATTATATATTGACGAATACCAATCTGGTTTTAATTCTTTGTTTCACTTCTTTATCACATGTGAAACGCGAAACATATGTCTCAGGCATCCATCCATCATATATGATACACTTCCCCAATTTTTTCTACCACCAGAGTAACTTGGGATAGTATTATATTACTCGGAATGTATAAAATAAGGGCCAACTAAAAGTCTGAAAACAACCATGGCCGTTCACGACAAACCCATGAAAAATCTTTCGGCAAGCCTTGGTAACAATTTATTACATAGAATGAAGGTCACGTGTTTTGGGAATTGGGTAAATGGATTAAGTTGACTCCAGTTCTTGATTAAAAGTTTCAGTGTTTGCCAATCCAAGGTGAATGAATAGAAAAGTTGAACTCGGAGGAGACAACATCAAATTTAGAGGGAGGAATTTGATGTTGTCTCCTCCGAGTTCAACTTTTCTATTCATTCAGCTTGGATTGGCAAACACTGAAACTTTTAATCAAGAACTGGAGTCAACTAAGTCGGTGAGCTGGCAGAATCGTTAGCACGCCGGAAGAAACGCTTTGCGGTACTTCGTTTGTCTTTACGTTCTGAGTTCAAATTTCCCCGAGGTCGACTTTGGCTTTCATCCTTTCGAGGCCGATACGTTAAGTACCAGTTGCGTACTGAGATCGATCTAATCAACTGGCCCTCTCCCCCAAATTTTGGGCCTTTTGCCTAGAGAAGAAAAGAATAAAGATATATGCCTTATCCTAAGCATTGCAGCTGATTCTCAAGACCTCCTCTAATTACGTAATCATGGCAAAGGTCAGCCATATCACCATCTTCGAACATAACCGGTTTATTCCCGATATGATCCTAGAAATGTCAATTTCCTTACTTTACTTATTTTACATATTCTCTGCTTGCCGTACTACATGTTTCATAAGCTGACTACCTGACATTTCTCTCTCTCTCTTTCTCTGTCTATCTGTCTGTATGTCTCTCTCTCTCTCTCTCCTAATTAGTATTTATATAACTAATCTAAATTTCCATTTGGACTCTCGTTGCTGCTTTCTCCTACCATATTAAATATTTTATCACATTACCGTTACGACACAACAAGCTATCCAGCCAGGCAACCAGTCAGAACGAATACAGCAGGGGATTCAATCCAACGCCTTAAAAACTTCACTGTGTGGGAAACACAATTTCTTATATTACAATTTAGTAAACAATTTATTTTAATAAACATGACAATTTGCCACGGATAATTTCGACACGACAGACATAAAATTCACTGACACGATCCTCGACCAAAATCTTGGCTTCTAATTCAAAAGCTAATGCGATGTCGCCTCAAATAAGGAAATAAAGTATATTAATGTGTGAATAGAAGCAAACAGGATATTCATAAGATATTCTTAAGATAGCAAATATTCCTTAGCTACACACAAGAGAAAATGTCAGAAAGGTTAGTTATTCCTCTACAATGTTTTGTAAATTCTTAAATATATCTCCTTCTGTATATAGTTCTACTACCAAACAAACATGATTTTTATTGAACTCTACACTTTAAACTGAATAATTACTGAGTACTTTATGGGGAAATATTTTCATACTCTATTTCAGGAGATGTGAGAGTGACGTCGAAGAGATTCTGCCTGCAAGTCTTCGCAGTCCGCTAGCTTTTATCTGACGAAGGGCCGTGGACCAAAATTTCGAAGTCACTGTCACCACTCTTCTTGAAATAGTATATAGCTTACATGTAAAAAATAGCACTAAGTCGGCTACGATGACGAGTGTTCCAGGTGGTCCGATGAACGGAACAGCCTGCTTGTGAAATTAATGAGCAAGTGGCTGTGTACTCCACAGATGTGTACCCTTAACGTAGTTCTCAGGGTAATTCATTGTGACACAATCTGTGAAAAGGTGGGCCTTTGAATTACAGTTACAGTGGACGGGAGGAACATTAAATAATGCGTCTTGCTCAAGACACGTTGCGATCGTGAGTTGACTCTGATCATTACTTAGCCTTGTGCCTTTCACCAAGGCACAAACATACACACACACACACGCACACACACAAATACTGACTCACACACAGAACCACATACGAGTGTGTGTATAGAGAGAGAGAGAGAGAGAGAGAGAAAGAGAGAGCAAGACCGTGAGGGTGACCAGTAGGACTGCATACGTACCTCTATGAATCTCTCTATCTATAATACTTTCATGCACACAGAAACACACGTGTATATTTAATTCCAAATTAGTATCCCTCACTTGCGCCCATCATTCTATCAGTATTTAGAGCAATTGAACTACATACTCTATGAATCGCATTGTAAGCAACCAATACTTTTAGCAGCACTCGAACCTTTAACTGAGGTGGAGCTATACGTGCTTATTACTTAGAATATATAGCGAATCCATGCCTATGCAATGTACGCATGTATGTATGTATAAATGTATGTTTTCGTCTCTCAATATTTGAATTCTTAAAGGCGGCGAACTGGCAGAAACGTTAGCACGTCGGGCGAAATACTTACCGGTATTTCGTCTGTCTTTACGTTCTGATTTCAAATTCCGCCGAGGTCGAGTTTGCAGTTATATATTTGTATATATATTTGTGTGTCTGTGTTTGTCTCCCCAACATCGCTTGATAATCGTTGCTGGTGTGTTTACGTCTCCATAACATAGCGGTTCGGCAAAAGTGACCGATATAATAAGTACTAGGCTTACAAAGAATAAGCGCTGTGGTCCATTTGCTCGACTAAAGGTGGTGCTCTAGCATGGCCGCAGCCAAATGACTGAAATAATTAAAACAGTAGAAGAGTAAAATAGCATCTATGTATGTATTCACCTATCTATGTATATATGCATGTCTGTATGTATGTATGAATGTATGTATGTATATATGTATGCATGTATGTATGCATCTATGTATGTATATTTGCATGTATATATGTATGAATGTATGTATGTATGCATATATGCATGTATGTTTGTATGTATGTATGCATGTTTGTATGTTTGCGTCTGTGTATGTATGCATGTATGCATGTATGTATCTATCTATCTCTCCATCTACCTGTATGTTATGTGTACGTAGCATATAAACAAACACCTCTTTTGTGCAATGGTGTATATAAATGCAGATGCGTGTATTTACGTTGTAATCACATTACTGAGCGCCAGTTAGCTCCCATCTGAGTCGATAGTAACAATCATTTAACTGCACAGCCGCGTCATTTTTCCTTAAATATTCAATAACGTAGAGATATTACGGCTTCTAGCATGTTATAATGATTTCCCACAATGACAGTACGGATGTATTTTGCTAATTACTTGAATATGTGCTTCGAAGTAGATTTGCAATTATATCTTAGAATGAAATCCACATGCGAACGTGCATTCATGCGTGTCTGTGTGCGTATGTGTGTTTGCGCGTGTGTGTATGTGTGTGCGCGTGTGTGTATATAGGTGTGTGTATTTTTGTGTACTGTTCGTTGATGCAGATAGATAGATAGATAGATAGATAGATAGATAGATAGATAGATAGAGAGAGAGGGAGAGAGAACAGAGATAGATAAATAGTTAGATAGAGAGAGAAAGAGTGTGTGTGTGCGTGTGTGTGTGTGTGAGTACGTACGCTGACTGACAATTATATCCAAAATTTCATATTAAGGTGAACAGTTAGCACCCCAGGCACAGATGTTTTAGCGGCATTTCGTCCGTCTACATTTTCCTGAAATCAAATTCCTCCGATGTCGAATTCGTTCATTCTTTTAGGACCGATAAAATAAGTGCCAGTTGAGTACTGGGGACGCTGGTGAATTAAAGACTGTCATTGAGAAAGAGCCACGTAAAACCACTCGAGAACTGGCAAAAGAACTTCAAGTTAGCCAGAAAACTGCCTGCAACAATTTCATGCGATCGGAAAATCAAAAAAGCTCGACAAATGGGTACCACACGATTTAAACGAAAATCAGAAAATGTGCAGAGATAAAATTTGTTCGTCTTCTCTGTAACTGGACCGATACATTTATCGATTGTATTGTCACTTGCGATGAAAAGTGGATTTTGCACAATAATAAAACACGTTCTTCCCCACCCAGCTTATTCCCCAGACCTTTCTCCTACCGACTACCACTTTTTCAAGCACGTTGATGGTTTCCTGCGAGAGGAGTTCAAAAATCAAACCTGATACTGAAAGTGCGTTCAAAGAGTTAATCAGCTCCAGGACCCCAGCTTTTTATGTTACCGGATTAAAGAAACTTGTGACTCGTTCGCAAAAACGTGTTGATTGTAATGGTCCTTACTTTGATCAATAAAACTTCCTCATTGTTGAAATATATTGTGATGAATTTCATGTTTCAAAGCGTTGCTTACTTTTTACTCAGCCTCATATTTGCATAAAGACACTAACACCACTGCTCAAGTGGTTGTAGGGGAGAGACATAAACACAAAGAGCTTCATGCACATACGCATACACAAAAACATGCACATACGACAGGCTTCTTTCAGTTTCCGTCTACCTATCCACTCACAAGGCTTTTGGTCGACACGGCTAGAGTAGAAGACACTTGCCCAAGATGCCATGCAGTGAGGCTGATCCCAGGGCCATGTGCCTAGGAATCAAGCTTCTTACCACAAAGCCGCGCCTGTTACCATCATACTGGTGAAATGCTGCTGCTGTATATACACGGAGAATTTCTATATCCCCGTAGAGGTTTACATAGATAGATAAATGATAAAGAATGGAATGAACGACATTCTTTATTTAAAATCACTGCAATTGTTTCAATACATTTTTACACCTTTAGTACATCGGTGAAATGCGTAACCATTATCATACATCGATACTGTAAAATGCACCTCCTCAGGTGATTGTTTAAATAAGACCTTCATTAGATCCGCTCCTCATTATTCTCAGTGAAACATTTAGTTGAATTTTATTCTTCATTTATTTTTCAGCCTGTTTAGAGCTCTCTTCCAAATATTCTAACTTTTAAGATACAATGGTAATTGATAGTTAATCAGGCACTTTTTTCTTCTTTTATCTGATTCATTATGTATTTTGTATTTTGATTCTAATTTTTTTCTCTGTCACTATATCTATGGGCTTAGTTTTATTTGTAAACTGTTGAAAATGACACACCACGAAAGACTTATTTAAGAAATCACCGGAGGTGCAGCTTTTTACAGCCTGGTTACACGCTAGTCATTACACAATATCTCTCGAATGTATGAAAGGTGTAAAACTGTGTCGAAACAATTGTAGTGATGTTCAAAATAAAGAATGTCGTTCATTCCATTTTATATCGCTTAACTTTTTATATGAACTCTATGGATTCTATGGAAAATACTGATTTATATCCAGTAGCAACTGGACCATTTCCACTGTATGATGGTAACAGGTAGTCAAAAACTGTGGACGAGCTTTTACAAGGCTTTTACTTACCCGAATCTTATTTAACTTATATATATATATACATACATACATATATAT
>NC_068990.1:28916035-28917938 GCF_001194135.2 Octopus bimaculoides | reverse complement strand
TATATATATATTTATATATATATTTATATTTATATTTATATATATCTCGCATGGCTCGTCTACCTAGCGTTCGAAAAAATGTTCGCTTTCTATGTTTTCGTTTTTTTCTTTTCTTTTCTCATTGTGTTCAACGTTTTTTATGTCCCGTACCCATATATGAATGTATATATACATATATGTGTAGGCATGTACATATATGTATGGATATATGCATATATTTATATATGCAGCGTCAAGATACATTTGTTTATCTGAGTATGTGTGAATGCACGTTTGAAGGTATGTGTGCGCGTGCGTATGTGTGTGTACGTGAGTGTATATATTAGTGCGTATATGTGTAAGATGTTGCATTAAAATAATAACATCTTATATGCTGGTCAAATTGAAGTCCAAAATAATATAGCAATTTTCCGAGTAAAATATCACAACAGAGACAATTCGTCGCCAGAAATACATGCCATTAACTTGCATAAAAGCAAAACCATATTATTTGTAGAAATATTTACATTTCAAAAGTCATTAATATGTTCCTATAAACACTCATTATATAAATCTCTTCAAAATGTTTGCTCCAATCGAGGACACACGTATGACGACGATGTATTTCATCTCATTTAAACGGACAGAAAAGGATGAAGTTTAAAAAAAAATGCAAACAAACGTACGCCATTGTGGGATAGAAACACTTTACCAAGTCCATCTCATACTGGTTTTCTGTAACATAACTGGAAAACGTTGCGTAATGGTTTCGTAGAGAAAAAAACAACAAAATAGTAAATAACAACAACAGCAACAGCAACAACAATAATGCAATAATAATTCTAATCACATAGATGAGAAAATTTAAGAACCATCTGAAGTTATTGACAATGCTTTTTATATAATAGAATATTATATAGAAAGTCAGCTTCAAGTGGAAGATGCTTGATTAAATATTTAATGTAATATTAAAATAATACCTTTGTTTTCCATAAATCCTTTTGGAGATGGAAATTTATTAAATAAGTTAGAAATTTACATTGCGAATTGAAGTACTGCAGGACTTGATTAGAAGAGGGACACATGTGTCTGTATGTATATATGTATATATGTATATGTGTGTGTGTGAGTGCCCGTGTATGTGTGTGTTTCTGTGTGCGTGTGTGCGTACGTGTGTGTGTGTATTTATGTACCTGTGCATAAACATAAGCATTAGGTCGATACGTTCGGGTGAGTGTGTGCGATTTGAACTGTTGGACATTTTGTAACGGAGCAGGCTGAAGCGGACAGACCGTATTTATCGTGTGGAATTTCGAAGAATCCCAAAGAATGTGCTCTAGTACAAGATATCCTTACGAGACGAATTTCAGAACCAGAGACATCATAAATGGGAACTGAAAGAAAAATGATTTTGCCGTGTGTTATGTTGAAAAATGCTTCCATTTGACAGTCTTGCAATGAACAATCCTTTCAATGTGTAAACATGGAAACTGAAACGAGATGCAACAAAGTGTAACAAGAATACTTTTATTTGTTTAGCTTGCATACCAAGTAATACGACTTATTTGCCGCTCAATGTTACTAGGATAATCATGAATATTCGACAAAGGATAAAAGAAAATATCTAGCACTCATGTTTTAGCAATTCCGTCATATGTAACTTTACTGTATTGTGGGTCTGTGAAGGTACAGACCTATACACAATGCTAAATATCATTGACTCTGTATTGAATTTAACTAAGAAGAGATGTTTAAGTGTACAAGCTGCAGGTCATCGGCAAAGATTATAATTATCATTGCCAATTTCGAATTTCATAATATATGTTAAAAGATTACGATTATTGAAAAAACCAAAGATACCAGAAGATGAACGTATAACCAGTTTTGGACTACGCAAATATTTTATTTCATATATATATATATA
>NC_068990.1:28914208-28915665 GCF_001194135.2 Octopus bimaculoides | reverse complement strand
GAGAGAGAGAGAGAGAGAGAGAGAGAGAGAGAGGGGGTTGGCAAGAAAGTAATTACGTTGTTTTTATTGTGAAATAAGTTATTTTTTTTCTCATACAAAGAATGAACTTTAATCATTTATATATTTTTTATTTTGTTCGATTATCTTTTGCCATCTTCCTAGCAAGTTCATGATTACGCGCTCATAGTACTTCTCGTCTTTATCACCCAAAAAGTAAAGCCAGTGCTATTTCAGGTCATCATCATTATTGAAACTTTTACCGTTCAAAGAATTTTGCGAACTTCGATATAAATGGTAATCTGGTGGTGTTAGATCAGGGCTATATGGTGGATGTGACATAATTTCCCAACCAGGCTCCAATATTCTTTCACAAGTTAGCAAAGACGTGTGTGGAACAGGATTCCTTTAGGATTTGCCAATTCTGGCAGTTTTTCTTTAATTGCTTCTACCAGATTCATTAGTGGTTGATAGTAACCATCTGAAATTGATTGTTTGGTTCCTTGGAAGTAGCTCAAAATGCACAATACTTTTGTAGTCCTAACAAATTGACAGCATGACTTTTTCTGATGCAATTCAGCTTTCGATTTGATTTGTGCTGGTTCATTACGTTTGGACCATGATCACTTTCGATTGATGTTATTGTAGACAGTCCATTTTTCATCAGCAGTGATGATTCGTTTCAAAAAAGGTCGATTTCATTGCGTTTGAGATGCATATTGCAAATATTGATACGTTGTGTTATGTGAATCTCTTTAAATTTATGTGGAACGCAAATATCGAGCTGTTTGTGCCGCCATCACCGCTTGACAGCCGGTGTTCGTGTTTTCATATCCATGTAACCTAGCGGTTCGGCAAAGCGACAATAAGTACTTGTTTTAAAATATAAGTTCTGGGGTCGATTTGTTCGACTAAAACATTTCAAGGCGATGTTCCAGCATGGCCGAAGTCAAATGACTGAAAAAAGTAAAAGAAGAAAAGTATACACATATATGTATATAATGCGTGCATACACACACAAGCATACAGATATACGTATATATTTGTATACACAAATATAAACACAGATACATACAATGATATTTTGCATCCTTAAATGCAGGCGGACGGGCGTGCTGGTGTATGTCAGTTTGAAAGTGACTGTGTAAAATGGTTTTCTAATTAATGGATTTCTGACAGAACAAAAGAAACATCGTCACAAACAACAATTTCCATTTACTAAATTTCTGAAATAAGAAAACCTGCGCTGAATTTATCGAAAAAACGTTTGGTAATTAATGTAGAATATTCTTTTACCAATTCTTGTTGTTATTGCTGTTGATATTTATTGTTACTTAATGCGATTCCGTGTGTTAGATTTCATGTGTTATTTTCACGTTGGATGACTAAACTCTAAGAAAGCATTGTGTATATCATATGTGTATTCGTGTATATATATATATATATATATATATATATAT
>NC_068990.1:28911503-28913264 GCF_001194135.2 Octopus bimaculoides | reverse complement strand
ATATATATATATATATATATATATATACATATATATATATATATACATACATGTTTATATGTATGTATACATATATATGTATCTATCTGTTAGTCTTCCTGTCTGCCTGACTGACTATCTATCTATCTATCTATCTATCTATCTATCTATCTATCTATCTATCTAAGTTACAGTTTCTTAAAACAGACACAAATTCTACCAGACAATTAATGGAGTTGTTAGAAGCTAGAATTAATCAAAAATATAGGTAAGAGAACGCCATAAACTCAATCAAAGTAATTTATTAGGAAAATATATAAATATATATTCACACATTAAACGATGTAGCAAATACACACACACACACACACACACACACACACACACACAGCTCTGACTTACTGGCACACAGACACAGAGAAAGACGACAGAAAGACACACTTTAAATATTGGATTTTCTTTAAAGAGCAACATTTGCTATTTAATAACGACATACTACAATAGTTAATTTTTGCTTACGTTTAATCGTATTCATTACGCACACACACACACACACAGACGCACACATACACACAAACACACACTCACATACATTTTGAACACATGCACATAACGACTTACATTATGAAATACATACATACATTCATACATACATACTCGACATGATTCACAAATATATTCAAAAACACAAGAGGATATACATATTTAAATACATTTGTTCTTTTGTGTTTTTATCGATTTGATATCTTTGACTGGGGACGGAGCTGCTTTTTGACAAAGATAAGAACCTCTATCATTTAAATATAGATTCCAGAAACAGTCACAGTTCAAACTCAGAAACAGGTTTCATCATTTTTACTGTTCCATTTACGGCAGATTGCATTTGTAATGTGCGACTTGTTTGGTTGATTTCTTTTTCTAAATATCCAAGTTCACCCAGAATGTCAGTGAGACGTTCACTCACAAAACCAATGGCACCACTTATCGTTGGTATAAATATGAAGTTATGATATGGATGATATTAAAGCTGGAGGTTTCGAAGCAAAATTTTAGGCCTTGTGCTTAGAGTAGGAATGAATCCAAGAGAGGTTGCAGTTCATCGATATATTACAGTCTTCTTCCAGACTCCGAAAAACCTATCCATACATAACCATCTTTTGGTATGCTGAGAATTTCACATCCTTATTTGCGTAGTCTTCAAGGTCCCGTGTGACAGAAGTGTTTCTGTTTCTGAAACACTTATGTCACACGGGAACTTGAAGACTGCTAGAAAGCAGGAAAGTATACTCGTCCTTATATATTTAATATTCAATATTTCATTTATTCAATAAGACATGCAATACTTCATTTCATTTTACTATATATACTATATACCCCACATTAATTTTATAAGATTATAAATAAAACGTAAAAAACAGACAGAGTTGGAATTTTGTGTCCAACTGATTAAAATTCTATTTATTTGTGCAGCTGAGGATAATTCAGCATTTAAATGAATGTAGTTATTGCATTGTTCAATTAAATGGAGCTGCTTGAAGCGGTCGTACTACATCACTACTGGATACCCTGTTGCTTATTATGCGATACACAGTATGATATTTCCATTTACAAATGGCTTGTGATGTTACAGGATTGTCTGAAGAGCCGAAACTTTCGTTCACTGTATTAAATAACAGTGATAAATTCTGTTACTTTTGCGTAGAATACTCTCTCACTCATTTTCTACAGTAACTGTACAGAAAAACACACACACACACACACACACACACACACACACACACA
>NC_068990.1:28909969-28911129 GCF_001194135.2 Octopus bimaculoides | reverse complement strand
ATATATATATATATATATATATATATATATATATATATATATACACTCATATGTGTATGTTTACGTGTGTGTGCGTGTGTGTGTTTTTATTTGTATTAACGAATAAATGCCATTTTGCGTAGAGAAGCACACCATTCATGAAAAACACGAAACAAACGTACAGAAAATATATATACTAAATGTATAAAAAGAAAACTTATTAACGAAATAACTAATGAACGATTGCACGAAATTGAAGAAAACGTATACAGAAAAACACAAGCAAACCTCATCGAAAAACACGTGAATATATCTAGAAATGCAAGGCGAAAATAGTTTTCAAGGTAGCGATATACTGACGTGTTTATTCTCAGAAATCTCAACAACGTTTCCAGTTATTGTGTAGGTATGAGTGTTAATATGACTTTTTTTTTGTTTCCTGCTGCAAATTAATTGCTAAAGAAAATTACTTATAACCGATTACCATTGGCAATTATTGATTTTTTTATATAGCTTTGTCGGTTGCTAGCTATTGTGGCGTAGCGTTGTGTGTACACATTTAAATGTGTACATACACTCAAGCAAATGTGTGTGTATGTGTGTATGTGTATTTTTATGTTTATGTATATGTACGTATATATGGTTTTCATTCAGTTGAGATCTTCAAATGTTTATGCGTTATCATTGTAGTTATTTTAGCAAAGCAATAATTACATATATAGATACATATATATGGACAGATACACACATGCATGTATACGTGTATACATAAATACATACGTACATACGCACCTACGTGTATAACATTATCATATGATGTTCTTTCACATTTTGTCGATTATTTATTGTATTTATGTATATATACGGATATATTCGACGTATATATACATACATATCTGTGTGTATGTATACACAAACACACACACACGCACACATATATGTACACACATATACATATATATATGTACATATATATACACATGTATATATATGTATATATATATAAACATTTATGTAAATATATATATATATACGTGTATATAAATATATATATAAATATATACATACATATGTATATATATACACACATGTATATATATATATATATATATAGATGTAAAAACACACACACACACACACACACACACACACACACACACACACACACACACACACACACA
>NC_068990.1:28909041-28909595 GCF_001194135.2 Octopus bimaculoides | reverse complement strand
TATATATATATATATATATATATATATATGTTTGTGTATATAACATTATAACTGTGCACATAGAGATTTACGCAATGTTATAAGTGCATGTTCATTTACAGATAAACGGCGATACACATGTATAACATTACTGGCATACTCTTATATAGACAAGCTCAGAGACATCTAGGCAAAGATAGAAACATGTAATTCAATATGTCACATGTCGCTTTTGGTGTTAATTATTGCTGTCCTTTTATTTCAATGCATACATTCATGGATGTGTACCATAAATATCGCCATCCGTTTAGAGAAAAAATTTGTAGTTTAGAATCAGTAGTTCTTTGACTGCAAATTCTAAATTTTCAGTATGTTGGAGAAGCAACTGAAGCTAATCCCTGTATATTTATGATGATAAATGGTTTTACCAATAAAGGTTTTTTCATACTGAACTACTTGGCAAAATTGTTAATTATTAATTCTATTACTAATTGACGATTCCCTGCCCTTATTCTTGTATATTTTATATTTGATACCTCTAAGTTAGATGTTTAAACCGTAATCCCTTCACACGG
>NC_068990.1:28897623-28908470 GCF_001194135.2 Octopus bimaculoides | reverse complement strand
TATATATATATATATGTATATGTATAAAGTTGAGACTAACTAGCGTCGCGTTCGATAATATAATAATATATATGATATAATAATACAAATGAGCATATGCATGTATATACATACATATATGTACATCCCTACATCTACATGTATATATAGATGCATATGCGTGTACAGAACGTCAAAAAAAGAACGGGAACATAAACAAAGCACAAAAACGAAACTTGTTTACAGACAACAGAACGAACACAAAGGAAAACAGACGAGCCACTTATGGAACTTTTCCTTCATCAGCTGCCTCTATTCTAAACTAGGCGTTTCGAAGATAAGTTTTATATGCACATACACATATACAGTTTTTGTTTTATTGCTAATGTTTCGTATACTCAGTATTTAAATTTACCATACCTGCATATCGAAGATTATTGAGAACCTAATACAGCTGTATATTCAGGAGATGAGGAATTATGTACGTTATTTACGTTTGATGGATATTTGTCCTAATCTTGCTTGTTGTTAACACAACGTTTCGGTTGATATACCCTCCAGCCTTCATCAGGTGTCTTGGGGAAATTTCGAACCGTGTTGGTTCGAAATTTATTATTATTATTATTATTATTATTGTTATTATTATTATCATTAATATGAGTTTGATTCAAGGCAGTGACCTGAATAATGATGATGATGATAATAATAATAATAATAATAATAATAATAATAATAATAATAATAATAATAATAATAATAATAATAATAATAATACCTTAGGAATGAGAATCCAGTTTCGAAATTTCCCCCAAGACACCTGATGAAGGCTGGAGGGTATATCAGCCGAAGCGTTGTGTTAACAACACACAAAATGAGAACAAATATCCGTCAAAGGTAAATAATGTAAATAATGAGAAACTAATGTCTTTCTAGCTCCCTTTCTCTCTTTTTCTCTCCCCCCTCTCTCTCTCACACATAATCTCGGACGCTCAAACACGAGCACGTGCGTGCATAATGCATGTGTGTGTGTGTATGTGTGTGTGTATGTGTGCGTACGCGCGCGTGACTGTGACAGTGTCCGTTTTAATATTTACCACCGTCAGAGTGAAATACACATCCCAACAATTGAAGCTTGTTCATGTGTATCCATCCATCCATGCATCCATCCATCAATCTATCCATCCGTCCGTCCGTCCATCCGTCCGTCCGCCCGTCCGTCCGCCCGTCCGTCCGCCCGTCCGTCCGTCTGTCTATCTGACTGTCTGTCTGTCTGTCTGTCTGTCTGTCTGTCTATCTATCTATCTATCTATCTATCTATCTATCTATCTATCTATCTATTTGTCTGCCTGTCTGTCTATCCGTGTATCTGTCTCTCTGTCTGTCTTATTATGGGATGCAGCGTGTATGAAAGAAGACTGCGCTGGCACAGTTATGTTATGTCTATAAATGAAGACAGCTGCATAAAGATGTGCCGAGTCCTAATTGTGGAGAGAACGCGTAATAAGTGAGAAAGGATCTTCAGATGTTAGGCCTAACATAGAGGAAGACAGTTCACCGAGACTTCTGACGGTTTGCACTGCTTCAGAAGACGTGTCAAGCTAATAAGATACACGGTCGTCATTGCACACAAGCATGTTCCCTGTACTACTCTGCAGCTGATCGTTAGTAATCTCGCGGGCTCGAGGGTGTCGGTGTCACGTAAAAAGTATATCTCTGCCATGTAGATGAACCCATGCCGGAGCTGCGTAAAACATATATATAAATATACATACAGAGAGTGAGTGAGAGAGAGAGAGAGAGAGATAGATAGATAGATAGAGAGAGAGAGAGAGAGAGAGAGCAAGGTAGGGAGAGAGAGAAAGAGACAAAGAGAGAGGGAAATCATCATCATTTCATGTGGGTTGTACGGTTTATTAAGAGCTGGTCAACTGAAGGGCTGCTCAGGCTCCATGTCTGTTTTTGCATGTTTCTATGGTCGGATGCCCTTCCTATATACATATGTGCGTAAATGTCGAACGATGAAAATGTATGTTTAGCACCACAGTGTCGGATATAAATTCGTATTACGGTTAGCATTTTCCTACTTTTCTTCATGCTAAGAAAAGTAGGAATATATCCTTGTGTCTTAACAATTTTCCAAGCCGATCACACGAAGAAAGATATTCGCTTCTAGTTAGGAAAACACAGCCTCACTGATTTCGCGAAGATTCTCGTGAATTCCCGTGACGGGGTACCAAAAGTGAAGTCTGTATTACTAAAAAACAAGATATTATACAATCAGCAGATAACATCGTAAACAGTAGGCATGAAATATTCTCTCCCTGCATAAACAAGGAATATTTACACTCAAATACTTCAAAAGAAGAGCCACCGTCTGCGACGGTAAATCCACCCAGATATTTCTTTCCTGAGCATCAAATCGCAACACACATAGTACAAAAACTCCACACACAGAAGAAATATGCCGCAGTGACGAACTACCAATGCACACAATTTTGGGAACACCACATCCGGAAGGAAAGCAATATGATGCATACAAATTGGCATGCAAAACTTTGCCCAAAAGAAAAATTCAAGGGAGGCAAACGCTCAAAAATGGTACACGAGAGTAACGTACTTTCATTCATTATTTTATTCACAAGAATTCATGAGAATCTCCGCAAACTAAACGTGTCTGTGTTTTCCAAAATGGAGGCGAACACACCTACACTTTTTTGCGTGTGATCAGCTTGAGAAATTGGCAAGATACTAGGATATTTTACTACTGTTTCTAACATGAAACCAATGGTAGCCTTAATTCTTGCACACACACACACACACACACACACACACACGCGCGCACACACACACACGCATACACACAGGTGCGTGTTTATATGTGTGTGTGCCTATGCGTGTATATATATACGTGTATATATATATTTGTCTATATGTATACATGCATATACATATTTGTGTGTGTTTATTTATATATATACAAGATAGAGAAAGCAACGTTCGATATGTGTTAACTTATATTAATATATTCTTATATATGTGTGTGTATAATTATACATGTATCTCTCTCTATATATGAATGCTTCATATATACCTATATTTATATATGTATATATATATATACATATATCTATATATATATATATATATATATATATATATATATATATACATGTATATATGTACATGCATACATGAAAACATACATCAAAGCATACATTCACACACACACGCACGCACATAATAAATATATACACCTACTGAGCTGTGACTCACTTACAGTCGCGTCCGCTTAGAAAGACTTCCTGTACAGAAGTATTCAAGTGTTATTACGTGAAAACGCCATTATTCTCCACTTCTGCGAACGGTAGTCCATTACAATGCAACCATTTTGTTTAACCTCTCTACCCATTATTGAAACTCCTTGTTCAATGGCTAACAATTAACTTGATTTCAATGAAAGACATAATTCATAACCATCTTCACATACTTATGTCTACCTGCTGTAATATCGCTTTGGCTTAACTAACTTTTGTAAATCTACTCGTTGTTGCTCTCGTTGCTTCTAGTCTATTCGACTTCAAAGTCTGCATTTTGTTGTTGGTATTCTTAATTATTGTATTATTGGTGTATTAGTAGTTGGATTAGTAGTCGTTGTTGTTCTTTTTAGTGGTTGTAAGTGCTACAATTGCTCTTATTTGTCGTCTGCTTCAATGAAACTGCGTTGTTGCGAGCGTAGCAATCTGTGTTAGTATATTGTTTCATAAGCTTTTTTTTATCCTTGTATATCTTTATTATTCTTGCTTTATATCATCATCTCCTTCATCTTCTGCATCCTAACAATACTCATCATCATCATCACCAGCAACAACTGCATCAGCGTATATTATCACCAGCATCAAAGTTGTCGATGTTGTCGTGATCATATTTTGATCAACAGTATTTGCATCGTCACCATCTTCTTCGACTCTTTCTCCTCCTTCTCCCCAATTTCCTTTCCCCCTTTTTATCCTCAATATCATCATCATGATGACAATGATGGTCATCATGATCATGATAATGATCATCATCGTCATTATTATCATTCGCATCATAATGGAACCACCGTTGGCGTCGTTAGGTTACAAATTTCGGCACAATGCCAGCAATTTCCGGGGAGGGGTGAAGTCGATTGCATCGATCCCAGTACTCAATTGGTACTTATTTTATCGACCCCGAAACGATAAGAAGCAAAGTCGACCGCGGCTGAATTTTGAACTCAGAACGTAAAGACGGATGAAATTCCTCTAGGCATTTTGCCCGGCATGCTAACTATTCTACCAGCTCTCCACCTTTAGGTAGCCAAGTAATATTAAAGTACAATACTAGCAACAATGGGTGACTTTCCCCTTCTTTTTACAAATTACACATGACTACTGTAGCACCAACATGGTTAATGTAGTTAACCTAATAAATAGTTGAGAATAAATAGCTGAGCGTCCTACTAATACGATCAAAAGGGAATTGCCGAACGATCCCACAACTTATATAACAACACTCGCTCTGACTAACATATTCATCTATCCATCCATCCATCCATCCATCCATCCGTTTTCTCCACCCATTATTCCTGTATGGTATACAAGCTCAGCAAATTCGGTGTGTAGACTTCAATTTATTCTCAGCTGTATATTTTACAGACAGTAGACAGATTTATCAAACGTACTGACGTGAATTTCTGTCTCTGAAAATTTGATATCGGTAACCTTCAAGGAAGACTGAAAGCGTTTTTAAAACCATTAATATCTTGTTAGACAAAAGAAAAGAAAGCAGAGATATGTCGAGGAGACTAAACGAAGATTAACAAATACTTAATAATACATTTTAGCAGTGAGACTCTAAATGATTATTTCAATGGTGGTAACCCTTTTTCATATATCGGCATTGATTTTGGAGCTTATATCTGTTCTCCTATTTCCTGGTGCTGCTGCTGATAACGTCGTTGCTGTAATTGTATTATCAACAGCAGCACGAGCTGTTCCAGCCGGAAAGACTTGCCCACATTCTACACATGCTATTTTCAATACTCTCATTCGCAATCTACAACGTGTGCTTCATACGCCACTGCAAAACTTATGGACTCTTGTTGCAGCAACATGCATCGCTTTTCATTGTTATATCAGAGATATAATTTCATGGCAAGTAATTTGATCGAAGACTGTTGGTCGAAACGAAAGTAGTTACAGCGTGAATGACATATTAGTTATTTAAAAAAACCCGAAAAACTACTAATTTCACTTGAAACTATTTTGTTTGGTATCAAACTTTTCGGCACTCTTTTTTCGACGTGGTCAGTCACAAAGTACCATTGCAGCTGCTCTAAGAAAAGAGCAGCTGTTGGCCAATGTATATACATCCATTAATTATTTTTCTATCTTCCGTCGCATTGTTTACGTAGACGTATTCATACACGAAGCATCGAAACTTTCTGTGCTGGCTCTGAAATCTATAGAAAAAGTAATTAAATTGCACTGCTAACACAAAAAGTAGAACAGAGTATAGACGTTATTTACATTTGACGGATATTTGTCCTCATCTTGTTTGTTGTTAACACGTTTCGGCTGAAACACTCTCCAGCCTTCATCACCTATCTTAGGAAAATTTCGAACCTGGATTCTCATTCCTAAGGTATTTTTTCATGGTGTTATTATTATTATTATTATTATTAAGGTCACTGCTTGGAATCGAACTCGGAATCTCAGGGTTAGTAGCCCGCGCTTTTAGCCACTATGCCATAATTCTTTATCTCTTAAATATATAACTGAAACTATAGACTTACAAACTTTCAATGTTCTTGGTAGTATATTATGGTTATAAAACGAAATACGGTGTCCCTACCAGCAATTAATAAACCCTCTGATTTTCCATGTATCTTTTTCTTTGCACTACATTGCTGAATGACACACACACACACGTGCGCGCACGCGCACGCACACACACACACACACACACACACACACACACACACACACACACACCAAAAACGTTGTCTTAGGTCAGTTGAAATGGAATTGTGTCGGTGACCTGTCGCAGATAATGTGATAAATATTCTGACACCAAACAATAAATGATTAATTGAAGTTAACCGATTTTTATCAGTTTATTAATGGCTAATTCGTGTTTTCATCACTGTAATCGCTAATTTCATTGTATTCATGATAAAATCTTCGGCTTAGAGTCAATTTTCTTGTTTTCTTTAAAGAACCTCGATTTTACGGAACGTTGTATTATTTGCAAATTAGGGATTAACTCTCTTTTTAAGCGTTCTTTCATATGAAGCTGATTTTTCCATGTTACAATTCTTTAATATTTGAATTTCCATCGCCTTGTTTTTTCTAAGCCATATTTAATCATCACCGAGATGTACTTGCATAGCAAGTGTCCTGATCTGAGATCGTGTGCTGGAAAGAAAACAATTGCAGCATGGAAGGTGTTTATAAGCCATTAAAAAATACGCACAAAAACCATTAGATTCAGTTCAAGATTTAAATTTAATTTGCCAAAATATTTTCGTCACATTGAGACTGCGACCTGTTCACTGACAAAATTCTGTGCTGCATCTCAGAAAGTAAGAGTTAGTTCATGATATATGTATGTATGTATGTCTGTATGTATGTATGTATGTATGTACGTACGTACGTATGTATGTATGTATGTATATATGTATATGTGTATGTATCTGTGTTTGTATGTATGTGTACATGTATGTGCGTATGCATATGTGTACATGCGTATGCATGTGTGCATGCCTATACGCATGTATGTTTGTATGTAAGTATATACGTAAGTATTTAGGTAACCGTGTAGACGTGTCTGTGTGCGTATACATGTGTACGTACATGTGAACGTATGTTTATGTACTGATATGTGTCTGTTCAAGTTGTATACATGACTGTTACTTTGTTGAAGGTTGTATACACACACATACATGTACATACATATACACATACATATACATATACATATATATAGACACACATATACATATGTGTGTGTGTGTATTTAACTATGATTTCGCGAAATGTTTATTTATCTTTCCTGATGTATTCTCTATTTCCTCATTATTCCTTTGCATTCGCTCTGCTTTTCCTGTGTAAACGAACAAGAGGGTCTACTTACACTTCTTTTTTTTTTTTTGATTACTATTGATATTATGTACATTACTTACGCGGCTACGAGCTGGCTGAATCTTTAGCACGTCAGGAAAAATGCTTAGCGGAATTTCGTCCGTCTTTATGTTCTGAGTTCAAATTCCACCGCGGTCCACTTTGCCTTTCATCCTTTCGGGAGTCGAGAGAATAAGTATCAGTTGAGCAAACGAGGTGGATGTAACCTTTTACTTCCACCCGAACATTCTGGCCTTGGGAAAAAATATGAAACCAATATTATCTATATTATTTTCTTAATCATGGTGACATTGAGGTTCGTATCGGTTTTTATTATAACTACAACCGCTATTTTTGTAAACCATGCATTTTCATAAATTTTACGTGTATCATCGACAGTAACATTCTTTGTTGTATTGTAATATTTTCTATCGATTTTATATTCCTAACCATTTCCTCCTTCAGATCATGGTCATATAAAGTATACCCATCGTCACCATTTTCTATTTTTTAAAATTGTTTTCAAACTCACTCTTATTCATATTTTCATTTTTGTCGTTTTGTTTTTTTTTAAATTTTATTGGTCAGTGTTTTCTAAATATTTTAGGGTTTAATTTCTGTTTCTTTTTTTTTTCCTTCTTCTTTTTACATTTATCGTATTTGTTTTATTTCTAGAAGATCTATCTTCGTGTTTCTGAATGCTTTTAACTTTAATGTTTCCATTCCCGCTGATTGAGCTTTTTTCGTTTTTCATTTCTGTATTTTGTAAACATTCTTTCTTTTTCGTGTTTCTATTTTATCTCCAATATATATCTTTGGCTTTTCAATACACACACACATACATACATACATACATACATACACACACATACATACATACACACACATGCATACATACATACGTACATACATACATACATACATACATACATACACATATATACACACACATATGTGTGCGTTCTTAAATTACCTTATCAGTTGGAAACCAGAGTTTCTTTAAGACCATATTTTATCTACAGACCTTATAGTGTTGTTGTTGCTGTTGTTATTGCTTCACTGTTGTTTGCGAGTGGTGGTGGTGTTGGTATTGCGAATGTGCAACATATATCTCTATTACAGGAATATTCGTGTTAGTTTGTGACTTTCCTCGGTTCTCAGCGGGAGGTGAGGAGTAAAGTCCAAAACATCAATTTACTTTGTCATCACTTTCCTTGGAATACGTTTATGAATTTCCTATGTTCCAGCTTAGTATTTTTTATTATCCCATTCAATGGACGCTCCTTGAAACCGCAAGTATCCTTATGTAACTTGTGAAATACATTTTCAATCTACTATACACCTAAATTATGTACGTATGTACCTGCGTATACATGCATATATGTATGTTTGTATGTATTATGTATGTACGTACGTATGCATGTATATATACATGTGTACGTATATGTATACTATGTGTATATGTATATATGTATATATATGTATTTTATGTATTTATGTATGTGTGTATATATACACACACACACATACACACACACACACACACACACACACACACATATATATATATATATGCATGTATGTATAGTAGAATAAGGATTCAGATAAAATCGGGTACCTGAAAATACTATGCACCAGGCAGAGTTGATAAACCTGTGGTAATGAACTGACAGTTATCTCCGTCTGTTATTATTTATTTGATTTTACACACACACATGCACACACACACACACACACACGCGCGCGCGCGCGCACAGACACACACATATATACATTTATATATAGAACAGATATGTATTGAATAAAGATGCAAAAATAAAAGCTAAAACTAGAGGACCTTCTTTTAAGAAATATTCTATAGTGTATTGCTTAAAGAATGGAAGAGAAGAAAATTTAATGGTTTGGTCTTAAGACTTTCACCAGAAGATAGAAAATAGCATATTCGAAGTGAGAAAGACAAAAAAAAAAAAGTAAGAAAGGAAAAAGCTTATTTCATGTTTTAATTGATATATAAATAGTATTCCTTATACAAATGAAAGTTCAAACCAGACTCCGAAATAAATTAATTTTAAAATTATATATGTACTTTTCCTAAATATTTTCACGAGTTGTAGTATTGGAATTAAACAACTATTTTTTTATGCTAGACATCTGTTTGTATGATGTATGAAGTGTGTGTGTTTATGCGTGCAACCTTTGTGTGAGTGTGTGTGTTTGTTTGTTTGCGGCACGCGCGTATATGTGGGTATGTTTGCGTCAGTGTATTTGTGTTTACCGTTACTGTAAACATACATTCCGTATATGTCATGCTTGGAATAGAAACAGTTCAACATTGAAATAAATAGAAATATGTAACTAATTATTAGTTATCTAAATGGTTGTTTATTTATTAATTATTAATGGTTAGCTTCAATAGTTGATTGTTTAACAGCCAGACAGCATCAGAGGCAATATTCCACACCTCACTGGGTGATTTCCTTTCATGTTTCGTATCAAAGGAATGGATTCCTATTACGTTCTCCAAGACCATGACTATGGCAAGATTTAAACTCAACCATAGATAATCTGATGTAATATTTGTTGATTAAATAGTAAAAGTATTCCCACTTCAGCTGTGATTATTCTATGAGATGAAATATCGAACTAAATTCTCCCATGGTATCTATCAATAGTTATGTCGTGTAAACAACTGTTTCGGGGTCAGGAACTGCAACCTAAGCAAATCATGGTTTCCAAGGTTACGTTTATATGAATCATATGAAGCTCCTTTTTGTAGATTATTCATCTCTGAATTATGAGATAATAAATATAAATCATAGCACTGCGGGAGCAAGGGCTTGGTTCATTTCACTTCCTACGCGCTGACTAATACTATTTTGGTGAATATTCGCATATTAAATTCTTAACGCGTATAGGCAAGTTCCGACGCATAATATGCTGGGCACTGTAGTGTATGTCTTAGGAGAATAACTTCTCCAGTTCAGACAATATTGTGTTCAATACACTCGTCTCAGTGGCGCACGGCGTTCTGGGACACGGTGTTTTGACACGTGTCTCGTCAGCGGGAACTTTGAACCTAGCCAAAGCCTCTGGTTTTGTTTATGCTCTCAGCGAACAGAATTGTTTTGTGGTCCGTGCTTATATGAGCCAACAGGTCAAATATTATCAATATTGTTTTTGATTTATGCTTAAAATGCTCATGGTAATATTTTGAGGACGTTTATTTATTTACACCAGAAGGCATATGATTTAATAACACCTGCATATGTAAACCAACACAAGTCTCATTCTGAAGAATTTTTTATTTCTAGGCGTAAATCAACGGAGTAGGAGTAGATAAACTCATCCTAAAGATAGAGAAATGAACTCGAGACATATAATATATATATATATATACATAAATATAGAACAGAAGAATAGCGTCAAGCAGGCAGAAGGTTTAGCACGCCGGGGGAAATGTTTCACGGCATTCTGTCTGTCTTTACGGTCTGAGTTCAAATTCTGCAGGAGTGGACTTTGCCTGTCATACTTTTCGGGTCGATAAAATACGTACAAGTTGAGTAGTGTGGTAATCGACTTGCTTCCTGCGCCGAAATTGCTGGCCTTGTGCCAAAATTTGAAATCAATATTTGGCAGAAATTAGATCAACTTTCAACCCTTGTGTTACACTTTTGCTTCTGCCAAACATTAATTAATGATATATATATATATATATATATATATATA
>NC_068990.1:28894065-28897032 GCF_001194135.2 Octopus bimaculoides | reverse complement strand
ATATATATATATATATATATATATATATATATATATATATATATATATATAAACAATCAGCATTTTACCGATTTATGAAGAAATTTGAAATTTAATTAAGAACAAAGAATTTATTGTTAGGATTTGACCTTTGCCTCTATTGATTGCTGGGTGATCGACAGTCCGTTGTTTCTCTAAGCTTTCTCACAAATTATGTCTGCGGATCTACTTAATCTAAATTTTATATGGTTTCGCTGTTTTTCTATAATGGTTATAATTGCGCTAGGATTTTCTTATCGCAGACTTCCTTTAGGCAACGAATGTTACTGATTTTTCTCATCTCAAATTTAGGAATATTCGAGTGGTTTTCTGACTTTACGACATACGGTGTTTTGTTTCCTGTTCTGGAGAAATATAGAATTGGATTATACTTTATGTTGTTGCGTTCGAATCTGAGTTGCGATACGAGTATCTGAACCATAATCGCTCAAAATATTTTAGTTTTACATCAACGTTAACAAACGTTTTATTTTCTTCTATTTTTACTGCTTTAAGATCAACCGCAGTCTCGCTTATATGAGGGGAAAGATTTTCCGATCGTAACCATATCACCTTTTGGACACTGGACATTATTTCACTGAGTACTAGGTATTATTTCTGTCATTATGTTTATTATTTGGCATTATTTCATATACATGAAACATCATTAAGCATAATTCTATAGATGAGTCATTATTTCCTATATTAGGTATTATGTTACATATAAGACATTATTTTTGATAACTTAGATTGGTTTCGGTCATTATCGTCCTAGGCCATGACTAACCCAATAGCACCACCTGCAAACGTCAGTTAATTATTTCGGGACACCATGGACCACTCAAGGAGAGAGTTGTTGTTGGTTGAGACGTATCCAGGTGTAGGTGGTTTATCCGGTATTTCCTGGAGGAATTTGTCCAGGTACCGTTTGAAAGTTGTGGCTCTTTTACTACTTTTATTTCTTTTGAGATAACATTGAAAAGAACAGGACGATTTGCAGTGAAGAAATTGCATCGCAATGTTCTTATGTGATGTGATCTCAACCTTTGTAGGAGACACATCGCACGGGGGCCTAGTCTTGGGTGAATTGTAAACATAATACCAATATCATTTGGATAATATCATTTAAAAGTTGTGGGGTCTTTTTCCACTTTAATTTCTTTTGGGATAACATTGAAAAGACAAGATCACTTGTAGGGAAGAAATTGTGCCGCAATGTTCTTATGTGTGTGATCTCGACCTTTGTAGGGGATGCATTGCACGGGGGCCTAGTCTTGGGTGAATTATAAACATAATACCAATATCATTTGGTGGAATATTTCCCACATGGTGCAAATAATGTATCGCTCACGGCGGCGTTGCAGAGAATAGAGCATCAGCTGTTTAAGTCGAGCCCAATAATCAAGTCCCATCATGCCATTTATTATTTTTTGCGATTAGTCTTTGTGACGCTTCGATCTTCATTATGTCTTGTTTTTGTAGGGGGACCACATTGTTTTATAAATAAGGTATTATTTTATATATTGTGGAGGCACGTGGTTTAATAGTTAGAGATGTTGGACTCAAGATTTTGGTTTTGATTCCTGGACGAGGCGACGTGTTGTATTCTTGTATAAAACACTTTATTTCAAGTTGCTGCAGTCCACTCAGCTGGCAAAAATGCGTAATCTTGCGACGGACCGGTGCCCCGTCCAGGAGGGGAACATATACGACAAGGAAACAAGGAATCCAGCTCCTATGAGTCTGTGTGACTCGGGAAGGAAATTTACTTTACTTTTATCTATTAAGAATTATTCATGTATAAGACATTACTTTATATATTAAAAGGTATTTTATTTATAAGCTATTATCTTACATATTAGGCATCATTTTAGGTATAAGGCGTTATTATGGGGTATTTTGTATATTAGGCATTATTTTGTATTTAATGCCCGCTAGTTTCCGTTTCCTATTGAATTTTCTTGGTCTGCATAAATTTTTATTGGGTAAAAATATGGCAAATGATAGTGATGTTATATCATGACCGCAAAATCTGATTCGAACCAGTAAAAAGATTAAAGATGACAGAAAACGACAGCAATTAGATATTCTCTTTCGAAACAACCTGTACGTTTTCAGAATAAATAGATATGTTACTCTTTGGAGTCTCACTGTTTAGTCTGCACGTCATGAATTATTAACGGATTGTCATATATGAGTATGCACCAGTTTAAAATTTGTTTACTGATTCTTATAAAGAAATGCTCGCTTCTTTTTTTTTTTTGAGATTTATCGATTCAGTTAGGTAGCTTCGACTGAGGGGACCCACAAGAAGGCCAAAACACCGCGGTGTCTCTAAGCTCCCTACATCGACGAATCGCAAGTGTTATGTAATACATCCGCTAATGTTGGAGGTGTTCTGCAATGACGAAAAACAACAGCAATCAGATGTTTTCCCATTAATCTGCCGAGACGCTTTTTGTAGTAAAGGAATTTTTTTTCTTTCTGATTGTTTTTGTTTTTCATAGCTGGAAAGAAAATCTTTGGTACGTCTTTAGTATAGTTTTATTGAGATGAATATTTAGTTGTCTTTCTGAAACTTACCTTTTAGTTTGGCTTTCCAATATTCATTGTAATTAAGACGATAACATAATGGAAAAAGGCCTTACGTTTCTGGCGGATTGACATATTGTGGTAGAGTTTATCCCCCAAATTCCCTCTGTGTATCTATATATTTATATTATCAGTTTCAACATTTATTTGCTCTTTTCTTTATTTCACTCTTCCAGGAATAAATAACTGTTTTCTGTCTGGAAGTTGTATTTGACGTGCAATTTTAGTATTATTTTAATGTTCCATGTGTCTACGGCTGCTTCGCAGACACTGGAATTTTGTGACAGCAGAAAAGTGAAAAATATTTGTATTCTAATGCAACTCTTAAGAAATAAAATGAGGAAAACAAGATATATA
>NC_068990.1:28890268-28893965 GCF_001194135.2 Octopus bimaculoides | reverse complement strand
ATATATATATATATATATATGTATGTATGTATGTATGTATATATATTTGTATACATGTATACACATTTACAAACTTGAATGAAACTTTAGCTATAACCTGAAACATAGAACAGACGTTTAGATTCAATTCCTTTCAGTATATTTTTTTATTTTCCAAAATATTTTGATTTAAAATTTCAAATTGATGAAATAATAATTAAATAAATAATTAAACCAAAGAATTTTTTTTTACAACGAATTTTGATGAAATTTAAATCTTAATCAATGAAAATTTTCAGTTTGTCTCAAATTTTTATTTCGTGTCAAAATTTTCAAATTGACAGAAAGAACAGGAAAACAAACTTTGAGTTGAAAATTTTTCATACATAGAAGAAGATTTTTAACACTTGAAGACAAAAACAATAGGCTCACAAGTGGGAGCATTAGATTAAGAGCAATCCGAATGAGAGATATATTGATCCATTCAAAATATTTTCAAGAAAAAGTAGCATTTTGTAAGTTGGTTTGCTTCTGATGGTTGTCTTCTGATTATTCTGGAGACATTATTCTTGTACCAAACTTCTATTTCACTCAACGAGAACTGGTCTTAATTAATCATTTTCAATTACATATGAATTTCTCTCCTAATTGGATGTCTGTTTATCTGTATGTGAATAATGTAAATAATTATGTGAGAGCGTGCATTATACATACATACATACGTACATATATATATATATACATATGTATATAATATGCATATATATATATGTGTGAGTGTGTGTGTATGTGTGTATATGTGTGTGTGTGTGCATGTATGCGTGCACATGTATATATATGTATGTATGTATATTTATTATATACATTTCTTTATCTTACAGATGTAACTATTTGCTCTCCAGTTATATTTAGCTCATACAGAGTCCTCTTTGGATTTCTGGTCTCCTTGATCTTTGATTCAAGAATCTTCCTATATTCCATACACACATACACACATACACACACACAACACACACACACACACACACACAACACACACTCACCCACACATACATACCTACTTGCATACGTACATACATACATACATACATATATATATATATATATAGCTATACACATATACATTATATATATACACATATAAATATCTACATTTACTTTGTGTGAGTGTGTGTGTCTGTGTGTGTGTCTGTGTGTGTGTCTGTGTGTGTGTCTGTGTGTGTGTCTGTGTGTGTGTCTGTTTGGTATAGGTATGTGATTATGTTTACATATGTCTGAGGCGGAAAATGCTTATAATTGGCTTCAATCTTCATTTCATTTCATATGTGTATATGTTTACATGTGTTTACTTAAGATATTTGCACTAGCAATATTTTCACCGCTGTACACTCTCACCGAAAACATCATCATCGTCTTCATCGTTATTTGACATCCACTTTTCCATGCTTGCATGGGTCAGACGAAATTTACTGAGGCAGATTTTCTAGTCGGATGCCTTTCCTGTCACATGTGGTTGGTAAGCAAGCTACTTACCACACAGCCACTCTAGCGCCTGCTCACTAAACTTCAGTGTTTAGTAGAGATTATTGTCTTTATCCATGTTTGTGAGCTGATTTTTATGATGTCATAATCGACTCACACAGGGGAAGCAAAGTTCACTCTTTCTCTCTTGCCTTGGATGACGAATGGACAGGATGATGTAGCTACGTGCTTTGTAACACACACACACACACACAACACACAACACACACACACTTACACATACACACACATGTACATACACATGCACACACATATACACACTCATACACGTGCGCACGCACACATGCACATACACACACATAGAGACACAAGCACACATACACACAAGCACGCACACGCATATACACACACATGCATACACAGATGCACAAACACACGCATGCACACGCACACACACATTCACACACATGCACACACACACACATACACATGCATACACACATACACACTCAAACACGTGCACACACACACATACACGCACACATATGCACACATACACACGCGCACACATACACACACGCACACACACATACACACACACACGCACAAACACACATGCACGCACACAGACACATATACGCACACATACACACACACACACGTACACACACACATGCACATGCACACACACTCACTCACTCATGCATACAAACATGCACACACACTCACACAGACTCTGAATCAATTTAATTCATGCTTCAGAAAAAACCAATGCCTTGGTTCCTGAGTGCAAAATATTTAAAATTACTTTCAATTTTTGTTTCTCTTTCTGTTTTCTACATGTACATGTTTTTTATATGGTTTAGGAAATTCATTCATTTGTAATGGCACCATTTTCAATGTTTATGCACTCTCTCTCTCCCTCTCTCTCTCCCTCTCTCTCTCTCTCTCTCTCTCCCTCTCTCCCTCTCTCTTTCTATCTCTCTCTCTTTCTATCTCTCTCTCTTTCTATCTCTCTTTCTCTCTCTCTCTCTCTCTCTCATATAGTAATTGATATTTGCTGTGAGATGAGTTTTGATTTGTCTTTTGAGAATTCACTTTTATAATATTTATAGATAGGTGTGTGTGTGTGTATGTGTGTGTGCGTGTGTGTGAGTGTGTGCGTATGTATGTTATTGAAGTTCGTAGCTTGCATGAAATTTGTGTTGGTCATTGGTAGAGAAATTGTAGAGAAATTGAAAATGAAGATCTGTTAACTACAGCGTGGAATAGCATAAACTCACGTGTATGTTGCAGACTGGGGCAGTTTTCCAGCTGCAAGTTTTTATAAACTCTGGCTGGTTGTATAAAGCATATTTTCTGACAGCAATTTCCTTGTTTTCTATGTGTCCTGAAACAGGTGTGTTGTGTCTTGAAACGATTGCTCTTCTTAGGGATTGAAGGTTACCAATGCCCTAAAATGTTGAAGGCTCACCCGCATGAACATTGGCTACATATACATTGGATAAATATGTTTCTTCCATGCATTATGAAAACAAATAGAACACTCCAGCTTTTCTTCCAATTCCTGTCATCTGTTTTGTTTTTTTTCTGTCATGCTGATTCACAATTTGTGTCAGTCAAAATAATAATGAATTCCCTAGGGTTTGTTGTTTTGTACCAGTAATGGGAGTCAGTTTAATCGACTTTCCTCTTCCCTTTAAAATGCTGGACAATGTACCTTGCAGCATTGAGTTATGACTCATTACGTTCTGAGTCCAATCCCATTGAGGTTAGCTTTACCTTTCATCCCTAGGGGGTCAATAAAATAAAGCACCAGTAATGTACTGGGCCACTTTAATCCATTTGTCCCACCCCACAAATTGTTGGCCTTGTGCCCAAATGAGAAATCATCATCATCATCATCATCGTTCGTTTAACGTCCGCTTTCCATGCTAGCATGGGTTGGACGATTTGATTGAGGACTGGTGAAACCAGATGGTCACACCAGGCTCCAATCTGATTTGGCAGAGTTTCTACAGCTGGATGCCCTTCCTAACGCCAACCACTCCGAGAGTGTAGTGAGTGCTTTTACGTGCCACTGGCACGAAGGCCAGTCAGGCAGTACTGGCAACGGCCATGCTCAAAATGGTGTAAATCATTATTTAAAATTTTCTAGGCTTTCACCCTTGATTTTTTCTCTAAAACCAGAATTAGTTATTTAGTTTATATATCCTATTTATTTTATATAACATGT